>NC_134884.1:1825589-1870589 GCF_041734735.1 Babylonia areolata
ATTCATTCGTTCAGTCAGTCCTCATTCATTCATTCATTCGTTCATCCATTTATCTTTCATCCGTCTATTCATCTATTCATTAATTCATCCATTCGTTCGTTCGTTTCTTTCTTCATTCCTTCCTTCATCCCTTCATTCATTCACTGACCAGCGTGACGCACGCCACGAGACAATGGATTGATTACCTAGACGGAGGAACAGACAGCAGCTCAGAAGACGACCTTCAGAAAGAAAAAAACAACAAACTTATAAATCACTACGTCAACAAAAACAGCCCCATGATTTAATGAATGAATCAATGCACTGATAAATGAATGAATGAACGAATACATGAATGAATAAATAGATAAGTAAATAAATAAATAGATAGATAAGCAACCAGTGGACAACACCACAAAACAACAAACACAACAGCACCCAAAACTCGAATTACCTGGAGGGTGGAATGGAGAGCAGCTCAGATGATGACCTTCAAATAAAAGTTAAGAAAAATAATAATAAAAAAACAAACAAAGAAAAAACTGAGAAATAATTGAACCAAAACTGATGAAAGAACAACCAGTGTATAATATCCAAACAGATAATTTAACAACAACAACAACAAAAAAAAGAATGAAAAAAAAACCCCACCGTCATGAACATTTATGACATAAATCAGCTTTTAGGTGGACTGGGCAAAAGCAAGTCCAAGAAATACATCAGCAAAGATTTCATGACAGGAAATTCACGTGCTCAACATTAGCGTCATAATTCCCAAAATGTGACTTGGTTGCTTGTGCCCTTTGATAAAACCGCACATTAAAAGGTGATGGCAGTCCAAGAACTTCGTCATAACGAAACCAAAAATGACGCAGAAAACAACACTGACAGTGAAATAAACGAACGGAAACAAACTTTTTAAACTATAAATTTCTGTGAGCATGTGGTATTTTGTTACAGTAGGTCAGAACTTTCATTGTTGCTGTTGACTGACATATCACCATATTCATTCAACTTTGTGGAATGCTCACAACACATTTTTGTTTAACTATGTTAACCTTTTCTCTTTTTAATGAAAGTTTACGACGGAGGGAAGAGAAAGAGACAGAGAGAGAGAGAGAGAGAGAGAGAGAGAGGGGGGGGGGACACACACACACACACACACACACACACACACACACACACACACAGAGTCAGAAAGAGACGGAAGGTGGGGGAGAATGAGTCACGGTCAAACTGACAGAACACGAAGTGACGTCATGGTCATACTCACAGAACACTAAGTGACGTCACCGACACAATCAAAGAAACACTAAATGACGTCAGGGTCACTCACAGAACACTAAACGACGTCATGATTCGCTCTTGACAAAACACAACGTGACGTCATGGTCATACCGACAGAACAAAAACGTGACCAATACAGTTAGTGACGTCACTGTCACACCCATAGAAACACTGCCACACTTACTGAACATTGAGGGACCGTCATGACCACATTTCACAGAACACAACGTGACGTCAGGATCACCCATAGAAACACTGCCACACTTACTGAACATTCAGGGACCGTCATGACCACATTTCACAGAACACAACGTGACGTCAGGATCACCCATAGAAACACTGCCACACTTACTGAACATTCAGGGACCGTCATGACCACATTTCACAGAACACAACGTGACGTCAGGATCACACTGACAGAACACATTAAGAGCTCACAGCAAGCACAAGAGCCTACAGTAACCCCCCCACCCCCCGACTGCCCCGTCCCCCCCACACCCCGCCCACACACACATCTTAAAAAAAAAAAAAAAAAAGAGAGAAAAAAAGTTGAACATACAGTCAACAGAATACCACCATAACCTGGAAGATGACACCGTTCAGAGCTTGGAAAGGGAGGAGAGAAAAAAACAAAAAAACACAGACGGATGAAAAGACACGAACAAGAGAAGAGAAAAAAACAGTGACAGACAAGGGCACATGAATCACGGCAACGAACACACTGGGACACCAGGGAAAGAAGAACAAGAAGAAGAAGTGACGAGAGGTGAGGTGAGGTGAGGTGAGGTGAGGTGGTTGGTGGTTACCTGAAGAACGTTTCAGTCTCCGAGCTGAAAACGGACGCAGTTCCCGCCCTGGGAACAGAAAGGTGGGTCCTGAGAAGAAGAAGAAGAAGGGGAAACAACCCGGTGACACCAAGGAGTTACTGTCCTTGGAGACGGACAAGCCTACGCCTACACAAACACCTAGGGCACTATTCTTGTGATGTGAACGAGTCCACGGGAACCTTTGGATACTGCACTGCCATTGGATACAGACAATTGTGGATTTTATCTTTTGAACGCAGTCCTTGGATAGTGGGCAAGTCCAAAAGCTATCATCGGAAACTGTCTTTTGATGTCAACTGGTCAAAAATGTCTTTGGATACAGTTTCGGCTTCATATGATGCAGTTTTTAAAAATTTTTTTTATAATTTATTTGTTTTTTTTTTAATAATCTCGTCAAAATTATATTTGAATGCTGTCTTTTGATACAAGGCAGTTCAAAACTTATCTTTGGATACTAGCTTTTGATGCAAAATCGTCCAAAAGCTCTTTCGATACTGTCTTTTGATACAAACTAGTCCAAACGTTATCTTTGGGATTTGTCTTTCGACACAAATTAGTCTGAAGGCTGGCTATCTTAAGATGCTGCACCTCGATATATGAACATAGTCTTTTTGACTGTGCTCTTGGAGGCGGACCAGTCCAGAGGTTATCCTTTGGATACTGGCTTTGGATAATGTAGTCCAGAAGCTATCATTTAATACCCCCCTCTAGAAGTTATCTTTTCGCACTCCCTTCAGTTACAGCCTGGTCCATAAGTTTTCTTTCCATGCTCAGAAAGATAAAGGCCAGGGGAAAAGTTTTCTTTCCATGCTCAGAAAGATAAAGGCCAGGGGAAAAGTTTTCTTTCCATGCTCAGAAAGATAAAGGCCAGGGAAGAAGTTATCTTTTCATGCTCAGAAAGATAAAGGCCAGGGAAGAAGTTACCTTTTCATGCTCAGAAAGATAAAGACCAGGGGGGAAGTTACCTTTTCATGCTCAGAAAGATAAAGGCCAGGGGGGAAGTTACCTTTTCATGCTCAGAAAGATAAAGACCAGGGGGGAAGTTACCTTTTCATGCTCAGAACGATAAAGGCCAGGGGGGAAGTTACCTTTTCATGCTCAGAAAGATAAAGGCCAGGGGAAAAGTTACCTTTTCATGCTCAGAAAGATAAAGGCCAGGGAAAAAGTTACCTTTTCATGCTCAGAAAGATAAAGACCAGGGGAAAAGTTATCTGTTCATGATCATGCTCAGAAAGATAAAGGCCATGGAAGAAGTTATCTTTTCATGCTCAGAAATATAAAGGCCATGGAAGAAGTTATCTTTTCATGCTCAGAAAGATAAAGGCCAGGGAAGATTCGGTTTCAAGGGTGTGTCAAAGCGTGTGGACTTATCCATATACGCTACATCACATCTGCTGTTGGACAGAGAGAGAGAGAGAGAGAGAGAGACAGAGACAGAGAGAGACAGAGACAGAGACAGAGACAGAGAGAGAGAGAGAGAGAGAGATAGAAACGCATAAAGTCAAAGAGCTGATCAGGTGGTAAGAGCCAACCCTAGCTTTGTGTAAAACATTAGCATAAATTGAAAAAAAACAAAACATAATCAAGCAGAATAAACAAATAGGTGAATACATTATTTAAAAAACAACAACACACACACCAAAAAAAAGTAAAGTGAAGGTTATGTATAAGGCAAGTGACTCGAAAACAGGGAGAAAAAAAAAACAAGATAAGGAAAAAGAGGGTATGGATTTGGTAGATGTAAAGGAAAGCAGGGACGAAAATATACAATTCAGAAGCCAAGCTTTATGTGTATATTTTCAGTAACAACTTAGTAGTTAAAGAAGAAATAAGAACATGAATCAAACGCCAATTGAAATAATAAAGAAAAAGAAGCCAATTCTAAAACATGTGCAAATTCAGTGGAGAAAAACTCGAAAACAAAGCAAAAAAGTTTCAAATAGATGTACTCCTCTCTCTCTCTCTCTGTATGTGTGTGTGTGTGTGTGTGTGTGTGTGTGTGTGTGTGTGTGTGATGACATGCAAAAACTCAACTCAAATCCACATACACACACATGCATAAATAATATCATTATTCGTGTGCCCACCGAACTACGCGAGCAGATGTGCGAGAAACGAAAATAAATGAATGCAGTGATATCACTACAGACAGCTGTACACTTCAAAGACAAGGGACACTCGGGGTCTCAATGTGTCCTCAGCAACAAACAATACGGCTGACTCACTTGGATCTTGCATCCAGATCTGGGGGTGCGGGAGTTCCCATAAAGTCCGAGCTGCTCCACAGAGACCGCGCGCTCAGCACGCCGGGACTAGGCACGGCCTGCGCGCGCAGGTCGGAAGTGACGATGTCGATGCTGAGCCTGTGGGAGGGTCTGGACTGCCTGTTGTGGGAGGGGGGAAGGGACATGCCCCCGCCCCCGCCACCACCGTTCTCCCGTTCCCAGGAGGATGATAGGCTCTGTCTCCGTACACCTGTCACACAGAGACAGGACTAAGTGTTTTATTGTGCACGGTCAAATGATAAGCCACACGATCCTTCTTACCAAGCCCTATATAGATAGCATTGAAAACAGAACAAGAAGAAGGAGGAGGAGGAGGAAGAGGAGCAAGAGGGGGAACAGAAGAAGAAGGAGGAGGAGGAGAAGGAGGAGGAGGAGGAGGAGAAGAAAAAAAGAAGAAAAAGGAGCAGGAGGAGGAGGGGAGGAAAAAGAAGAAAAAGGAGGAGGAGGAGGAGAAGGAGAAGGAGGAGGAGGAGGAGGAGCAGGAGGAGGAGGCGGAGGAGGAGGAGAAGAAGGAGGAGGAGGAGGAGCAGGAGGAGGAGAGAAAAAAGAAAAAAAAGGAGCAGGAGGAGGATGGGAGGAAGAAGAAGAAAAAAGAAGAAAAAGGAGGAGGAGGAGGAGAAGGAGGAGGAGGAGGAGGAGGAGCAGGAGGAGGAGAGAAAAAAGAAGAAAAAGGAGCAGGAGGAGGAGAAGAAAAAGGAGGAGGAGGAAAGAAGAAAAAGGAGGAGGAAGAGGAGAAGAAGAAGAAGGAGGAGGAGGAGGAGGAGGAGGAGGAGGAGACTGACCCAACGCAGGAACAGTGATACCTGGAGGGCCAACAACGGAGGGAAGGAGGGGAGGAATAGAGGAACTGGAGGGGGGAGGGGGAGAGATGGAGGAGACTCACCAAACGAAGGCAACGCCATGCAAGTGGGGATAATAATGAAGGAAGAGTGGGACAGAGGGATGATGAGGGAGGGAGGGAGGGAGGGAGGATGAGGACAGGAGACAAAGTAACCATGGGAACTATCTTATCCAGAGGGATGATGAGGGAGGGAGGGAGGATGAGGACAGGAGACAAAGTAACCATGGGAACTATCTTATCCAGAGGGATGATGAGGGAGGGAGGGAGGGAGGGAGGATGAGGACAGGAGACAAAGTAACCATGGGAACTATCTTATCCAGAGGGATGATGAGGGAGGGAGGGAGGGAGGATGAGGACAGGAGACAAAGTAAACATGGGAACTATCTTATCCAGAGGGATGATGAGGGAGGGAGGGAGGGAGGATGAGGACAGGAGACAAAGTAACCATGGGAACTATCTTATCCAGAGGGATGATGAGGGATGATGAGGGAGGGAGGGAGGATGAGGACAGGAGACAAAGTAAACATGGGAACTAGCTTATCCAGAGGGATGATGAGGGAGGGACGGACGGACAGCAAAGAAATGGAGGAGAGAGACAAGACAAGACAAGACAAGACAAAATCTTTATTAACGAGGGTAATAGATAAGCAAGTAACATGCTTTTTTACATCCAGCCCTCGCCCTAAAGAGGGAATAAAGCTAAAAAAGCGAAAATGAGCACAAAATCAAAACACAATCAAAATATACCATTATTTCACCATTCAAAGCCATTCCACAAAAGGAAGAAGAAAAGAAGAAAAGAAAAAAAAAACCCAAAAACATGAAATACACACACACACACACACACACACACACACACACACACATAAACGCACACAAATGCACCCACTCAAGAGAGAGAGAGAGGGGGGGAGGGAAGAAGAGAGGGGATTTCACCAAACGCATACACTGTCATACAGCGAAGGATAATGATGAAGGGGGAGGAAGAGGAGGAGGGGTGGGGGTGGGGGGTGAAAGACAGGAGATAAACCCAACATAGGAACATGTTCGTTTATTTATTTATAGTCTGTTCATGTAAGATGATGATATATTAGACTGAAAATAAATGATATGATTATGATTATTATTATTATTATTTGGATTATTATCATTCCTATCATAATGATGATTGTTAGTATTAATTAGAAATCGACATTTCTGTATATTCGAATGAAAAAGGGGGGAGGGGGGGTTGAGGGGGGGGGGCAGGGGGGGAAGCAAGGGGGAGGGGACTAAGAAAGGAAGAGAAAGAGAGAGAGAGAGAGAGAGAGAGAGAGAGACAGACAGACACAGAGAGAGAACAGGAACACTCACACCAGGAAAGACAATGAGAGAGTGAGGGATAGACAGAAGAACGAAATTACAGAGGAGACTCACGCAGCACAGGAAACAACGAGGAAGGAACAGAAGGAAGGAAGGAAGGAGGAAAAGAGGAAGACTCACTGAACACAGAAACAGTGACACCAGGAAGGACAATAAGAGAGTGAGGGACAGAGAGAAACACAGGAACATCGAGGAAGGAACAGAAGGAAGGAGGGAAGGAGGGAAAAGAGGAAGACTCACTAAACACAGAAACAGTGACACCAGGAAGGACAATAAGAGAGTGAGGGATAGACAGAAGGACAGGAAACATCGAGGAAGGAACAGAAGGAAGGAGGGAAAAGAGGAAGACCCACTGAACACAGAAACAGTGACACCAGGAAGGACAATAAGAGAGTGAGGGACAGAGCGAAGCATTGGAACATCGAGGAAAGAATAGAAGGAAGAAAAAAAGGAGAAAAAAACAAAACAAACACCAACAACAACGGGAAGACTCACTAAAGGCAGGCACCGTCAGGCTGTCCTTGTCAGTGGCGGGCAGGAAGGGGGAGTAACTGCCCCGTCTGAGGGGAGGTAAGGCACGAAGAGCAGGTGACTCTGCCTGGGGGGGCGCTGTGATGGGGTCCACGGAGGACGGGGCCCGGTGGAACAGGGCGTCCTTGTCGAAGGTGAACGCGGGGTTGTCCTGTTGAGTCATCGTTGTCGTCATCACCATCACCATCAGCATCATCATCATCAGCATTGTCGTCATCATCACCACCGCCGAAATCAGCAGCAAAAGCAGCACCAGTAGTAGTAGTAATAGCAGTAACAGCATCATCATCATCGTCACCGTCGTTGTCGTCGTCGTCATACCATCGTCATCATTATCATCATCACCATTACCATCCTCTATCTCCTTATCTTCATCATCACCATCGCCATCCTCCTCCTTCTCCTCCTCCTCATCATCACCATCATTATCATCATGTCCATCACCTGACATGACATAAGGCGAAATACATTGTTGGCTTGCTCGTCAAAAGTAAGTTCAGGATTGTCCTGGTGAATCGGCGTCCCCGTCGCCATCCTCGTCATGACATCACTATCACCAGCGTAATCATTTTCATCATCGTCATAGTCGTCGTCATCATCATCATCATCATTATCATTATCATCACTGTCCCTCTGGATGGGATATGAAGATACGCATGCCTGCATTATCGCCTCACACACACACACACACACACACACACACACACACACACACCTGTCCATGGTAAGGAGGGGACGAGGAAGAGTTGTCCACCAGCTGTCTCTGTGACCCCAGGTCGGGTATATTGGGGTGGGTCACGTGGATCTTGGGGGTGTAGGCTGAGGACAGGCTGGTGGGGGGCGTCGCCATGACTACACTGCCTCCTCTCACACCTGTCACGACAGTGAGGGTACACACATCCCCATTACGTCATCAATGCAAGTGTGGACACATCTCCATTACGTCATCATTACAAGCGTGGACACCTCTCTGTTACGTAATCATTACAAGTGTGGACACATCTCCATTTCATCATCATTACAAGTGTACACATATGTCCATTACGTAATCATCACAAATCACCATCACGTCATCCTTACAAGTGTCCACGCTTCGCCATTACATCATCATTTCATGTGTACGTCATCATCACAAGAGTGCACACATTATCATTACATCATCATCTTAAGTGTGAACACATCCCCATTACATTATCATTACAAGTGTAGACACATCACCGTTACATCATCTTGACACACGCAAAAAGTGCCTATTCCCATATTTCTAAAGACAGTCACATATAAGATGGGAATGCATAATGGAAGCATTTACCCTCAGATTTAAAAGAAATAGCAAATCATAATGATTTCAAATTTCATCATTACATAAGCTAAGAATGCGTCTTCCGATACCTTTGTTGTTGTTGTTGTTGATCGTCACAAGTACAATACTAGTATATGGTGTAAGCAATTTACCCGCAGATTTAACTCTCTCCATACGAACGGCGAAAGAGACGACGTTGACAGCGTTTCACCCCAATTACCATCATCAAAATATTGCAAGAGGAAGGCTCTTATACTGAAGAGGTGAATGTTGACAAAGAATACCACAATTCTGAGGACGGAAGCTAAAGGTTGGGTCATTCAGACACCCACTGGACATCCGAGGGGTCTGTGTAGAGGAGAAGAGAGGACTGGCCGTACTGAGTGAGTTAAAAGAAGTCAATAAGAAGCCACGGCGAAGTAAAGTTGAAGGGGACTTAGAACGTGCAGTAGATATCGGGACTGGCCTAGATCTGACCATGAGGGGAAAAACCAGTGGGTGTACAAACATTTTGCTATCACTAGTTAGCTGGCTACCTTCCATTAGCTCCGGTTCATGGGGTGAGATAAATTTGTATTTGTATTTGTATATCTTTTTATCACAAAAGATTTCTCTGTGTGAAATTCGGGCTGCTCTCCCCAGGGAGAGCGCGTCGCTACACTACTGCGCCACCAATTTTTTTTTACGTTTTTTCCTGCGTGCAGTTTTATTTGTTTTTCCTATCTCAGTGGATTTTTCTACAGAATTTTGCCAGGAACAACCCTTTTGTTGCCGTGGGTTCTTTCTCGTGCGCTAAGTGCATGCTGCACACGGGACCTCGGATTATCGTCTCATCCGAATGACTAGCGTCCAGACCACCACTCAAGGTGGATGCGTTACCTCTAGGCCATCACTCCACTATGGGCTGGGGGCTGCTTTCAGTTCCGGACGTCATGATCTGTCTGTGTGTACGTGTTTGCGGAGTCAGCCAGGTAAATTTTAACGTCTGTTGTATCAAGGGCCTCTGTTGGTTGAACGACCTCTGAACAAAACGGGAGAGGAGGGACTGACGTCACGTGTTTGTGTGCTCCTTATGGTTACGGTGCCTCTGCGCATGCGTGTGTATGAGCGTGTGTGCGCGTGTTTGCGCTTACCCGTGAGATATGGGTACGACATGTTATTTTGTTCAATGTTCTATCTGATCTGCTTAGCATGCTATGTCTGTGTGGGTGTATTTTATCCATGTGCCCCAAGGTTTTTTTGTTTTTTTTTAAAGACTGCTTTGGTTGGTTGTTTCGCAATGAGCTCCCTGTAAGTTAAAAGGCCACGTCGCTATGAACTTGACGACATGTGAGGTAAATGGCCATGTCAATATACGTTGTGATAAAAAGAAATACAATACAATACAATACAATACAATGCAATATAATACAATACAACACAATACAATACAATACAATACAATACAACGCAACGCAACGGAACGGAACACATCACAACACAATTCGATACAATACAATGCAATCTAATACAATGCAATACAATACAATGCAATGCAATTCAATACAATACAAGAACAAGACGATACAATACAATACAATACAAGAACAAGACGAAGAAGACACCACACTGACACCATACCCAACTCCGGCTCCCAGCAGCCTAGCCGAATATAACAAGAACCAAGACCAACAACACAGCCACTACCACCACAGGTATCATCAACATCAAAGCGACGGCCGGACAGCCCACACCCACCCAGGGGCAAACACTGACCGTTCGGCATCTGTCACTTTGTTTGTCATCCTTCCACGGTCACGTTCAGCACACACACACACACACACACACACAGAATACACAGACGCGCGCGCGCACACACACACACGCGCGCGCGCACACACGCATACACAGTTAAACACACACACACGCGCGCGCGCACACACACACACACACACACAAAGATACACACGTACGAACCCACCCACCCACCCACCACTTACACACACATACACACAGACATGCACGCACGCATGCGCACACACACACAAACACACATACAAATATACAAACACATATACACACACACACACACGCACACACACACACACACACACACACACACACACACGTAGACACACACACTTACACATATACGCACAAACACACACACACACACAGAGACACACACAGACACACACACACACACACACACACAGACACACACACACACACACACACACACACACACACAACGCCAGACGCTGTAAACGGGATGCGGGGGAAGGGAATGCGTGTATTGATCGCGTTAAATATTTGAAATACTGTCGGCATTTGCCGTCTGAAAGCAACAAACGAGCGTCACATCCCTTTTCATCATCAATTACGTCATCTCTCTCTCTCTCTCTGGTGAAAGCTTGTCGGACCTGTGTGATGTTTTAGGTCCAAAGATCTCCAATAGTGTATGTGATGGTGACAGCAGTAGTCGTTGCTCATGCACATATAAGTAACATCGGTAGCAGTTTCAGTGACTGTTTTATTGCATCGTTTCATCTTTTTGAGTTGATAGATTCTTCTTGTGAACTTTGTGCGAAAGAAAAAAAAAGAAAAAGAATATGATCACTGTGCGTTTGGAATTTCACTTGCAAATTCCTCTTGTGAACGGTCGTATAACTGAGAGAACTATTTATTGTTTTGAAATAGAGCGATTGAGATAAAAAAAAATAGAAATAAAATAAAATAATTTTTTTTAAAACAACAACAAAAACAACAGGTCCTTTAAATTCTGTGCATCTGCTGCCAAAAAAATATCTGCGTTTAAAACACCTCTTTCAAGTAAACACAAAATGTTGGAACAATATCATTAGATATGAATATCTATTGCGTTAACAGGTTGTTTTCTATCCATTGAAATATCATAAATAGTGCTCTTTCTGGTCGTTAATTGAAATAAGTCAACTTATCTATCATCGCATCATCACATTCTGGTTCTTTTTTCTTTTCTTTTTTTTTTTAGGAGAAATCAGTGGATGCCTAAAAGTTCTGCAAATGAGCAGGATAGTTTCAGCATCCCTGGAAGTTTTTTTTGTTTTGTTTTGTTTGTTCCTTCCGTCATCATTTTTCTCCTTTGTGTTGTCTTTTCTTTTCTTTTTTTTTCCCTCATGTTTTTAATCTGTCCTCATCCCAATGGCATGTTCAAACACTTACAAGACCATGCAACATATAATACACATACATGATGGCTTCACACAAAATCATATTCCCTGAAAGAGAAGCATGGTACACACACACACACACACACACACACACACTCACTCTCTCTCTCTGTGTCTCCTTTACTCACTCAGTCCCCTCCCTCTCCACAAGCTCTACACCTAAGTACAATAATATGTCACATTCTCGTTCTGTGCGTTCCACGTTTTTACCTTCACGTTCAACAGAAATCAGCAACTCGTGACGTTCATCTACGTTTTTTTTCTAATAGATCATGCACTTTTTACATGTTGTTGCAATCCTTATCAAACTAATCATCAGTTTCTTGCGCCCTCCTCAATTTTCAGTTTTCTTCATAAACTCAGCAGCATCTCTTACCTGTCACAAGTATCTGTCAGTATCACCCTTTCATCCCAAATAAAATTCGTCACTGGATAAGAGAGAGACAGAGACAGAGACAGAGAGAGAATATTAAATGAAAGGTCACCGAACTGTTACATTTAGGACGTTGAGAGACAGAACTAGAGACAGAGACAGACAGACAAGCACACAGACAGGCACAGAGACACACAGGGAAAGACAGAGACAAACACAGACAGGACAGACAGACAGAAACAGACAGAGAGACAGAGAAATCCTCCAGTCTCCTGCTTCTGTTTACAGCCTTATTTATGAACCATCATAAACAGCGCTCATACACACTCATCTACTTCTTAATTAATGAACCACTATTGTTGGTGCTCACACATACACACAGGGAGAGACAGAGAGGGGGAGAGACAGAGACAGAGAGACAAGCACAGACAGAGAGACAGACATCTAGACAGACAGAGAGAAAGGGTAGGAAGTAGTGAACAGAGGACTGTGGGGAGGAAGTGGTCGATAGCAAAGCCATCAGGTAACAAACGGCCACCCACACCACACACTACCAACACACACTACCAACACCGCCACCCCGCGCGCGCGCGCGCGCACACACACACACCAGACACTACACACACACACACACACACACACACACACACACACACACACACACCACACCACACCACACCACCACTACCACCACCACCACCACACACACACACCACACCACACCACACCACCACTACCACCACCACCACCACCAACACACACACACACACACACACACACACCACCACACACTACCAACACCACCACCCCGCACACACACACACACACACACACACACACACCAACACCAACACCCCGCACACACACACACACACACACACACACACACACACACACACACACACACACCATGACACGATAGTCAGCAGTGGGTAGCAAGACACTGTCTCTGCCTTGCAATCAGACTGATGGACCATGGCTCTCCACCCAACTCTTGTCTTCGTGTTTCCTTGGAAACGGATAATTACATAGATGGATCTGGCCAAGCGTGTGTGTGTTTGTGTGATTCCAGAAAGAGAGAGAGAGAGAGAGAGAGAGGGGGGGGGGAGAGAGAAGCTAACAGAGGCAGACACAGAGACAGATATCGGAGAGAGAGAGGGGGAGAGAGAGAGAGAGGGGGGGGGGGAGGGAGGGAGGGAGAGAAAGAAGCTAACAGAGGCAGACACAGAGACAGATATCGGAGAGAGAGAAGGAGAGAGAGAGGGGGGTGGAGAAAGGGGAGAGAGAGAGAGGGGGGGAGAAAGGGGAGAGAGAGGGAGAGAGAGAGGGAAGGGGGGGGGGAGAAAGTGAGAGATAGACAGACAAACAGCGTGTGTGTACATGCGTGCGCATGCGTGCGCATGCGTGCGTGCGTGCGTGTGCGCGCGCGCGCGCGCGCGCGTGTGTGTGTGTGTGTGTGTGTGTGTGTGTGTGTGTGTGTGCGTGCGTGCGTGCTTGCATCCACGTGTGTGTATGTGTACGTGTGTGCGTGCGTGCGTATATGTGCGTGTGCATGCAATCGCGCGCGCGCCCGTGTGTGTGTGTGTGCAGTGCTGCGTAGCATGACCACAGAACAGCCATCAGTAGTAACGATCAGAGGGAGGAGTTCCTTCACACTGCATCAGTGCTGGGCTGGGGGTGGGGGGGAGGGATGGTAGGGGTACGGCTGGGGAAGGGGGGGGGTGGGGGTGAGGGTGGATTGAGGGGAGGGGTGGGGGAGGATTAGGACTGGGAGAGAAGGGGCAGGGGCGGGGGGGGGGCTGGGGGGGGGTGGGGGCGAGGGAAGGAGGAAAAGGATTAATCAAATGCCAGCACAGACAGTCCAAGGTTCGCAGACTTTCAAAGAAAGACATTTTCATTGATGCGTTGATGGAAAAGATGTCGGGTTGTTGCTTTTGTTTTGTTTTGTTTTGTTTTTGCCACTTCTATGTCATCATGAGATGACACTGGATGTTTTCCGTTGTCAGATAGCGGTTGATATGGGTTTTTTTTAGGCGTGTTTATAGTCAACTATGATGTAAGGCGCTTTGAGCAGCATTGGTGCTGGATATCGCGCCATAGAAAAAAACTATGTATTATTTAAAAAAAATTTTTTTTATTATCATGTGCTGTTGTATGGTACAATACACTATTATATATGTATTGTCTCATGTGAGGCGCTTAGAGCCCATTATATAGGGAGTTTGCACCATATAAGTACAATACATTATTAGTATTATTATTATCATCATCATCATCATCATCATCATCATCATTCTTCTTCGTCTTCTTCTTCTTATCATTATTATTATTATTATTATTATCATTAAAAGGTTGCAGCGAAAACAAGGATACTAACTGACTGGAGACAGAAAAACATATTAATGATAACCAGCCCATCGGGCTGATATGAAGGTCCAGCATAATAATACTCCTTTGGTTTTTTTTTTTCTTCTTTTTTCTCTCTTCATAAATTTTGTGTAATCAGATGTGGTGTAGCGTTTATGGACCAGCTCGTCTGCCCTGACATCTCCTTGATTCGCGGACTGACCTCATATCGAGTCTTATTTACCAACGTGTTTTTTTTTTTGTTTTTTTTTTTTTATTAATGGAAAATCATAATCATAATCATCATTTGATGTGCACACGTATTGATGTCTTTAAAAGAAAATGCTTCGTACACATCTTTTTGTAACTTTACATTCTCATGTCGTTGTTTTATGTTGTCATGTGCTTGCTCTCTGTCTTTCTCTGTTTTTCACATCTCTGTTTCTGTCTCTGTCTCCCTGTATCTCTCTGTCTCTGTCTTATTCTGCCCCTCTATGTCTTTCTGTCTCTGTCTCTCTGCCTCTGTCTCTCTCTCTCTCTCTGTCTCTGTGTGTGTGTGTGTATCTGTCTCTCTCTCCCTTCCTCTCTCTCTTTCTTTCTGTCATTCTCTCTCTCTCTCTCTCTCTGTTCTCGCTCCCCCAAACCCCCCACTCTCTTCTTGTATCTGTCTGTGCTTCCATTTTTTTTTCTCACTGATTGTATAAATCAGTTCAACGCCGCCGTAAAATGCACATCTCCGCAATATCATATCTCTGCATTTTGTCTTTTGTATAGCGATGTTACATTCAGTCAAGCTAGATCTATGTCTTTTGAACTTCTCTCGTTCCACAAGTGTGTATTATTCATAGTTTCCATATTCCAAGCGGGTTGTATTATTCATAGTTATCATTATTCTAAGTGAGTTTTGTTCCCAATCATTCTCTTTGTTTCGTCTCATGTCTTGCTTTTACTCAATTTTGTACCTGCTGCCTTTCTGTTAGTCTGTCTGTACCGTGCGTCTACGTGTCTACCCATTTTGTTTGGCTGTCTATCTCGGCATCTGTGTCAGTCCACTAACACTATGGCCACGTTTTGATGGTAGGTATTCCCAGTATGCTTATTCCTGTGTTACTATCATTGTGTTTTTGTAGACTCTTCAACAGGGGAGGGTTAGACGTAACGAAAGACACCTGGGCATCCTCGAAAAAAAATCATCTGATTTAATGACGTTAATCTCTCTCTCTCTCTCGGTGTGTGTGTGTGTGTGTGTGTGTGTGTGTGTGTGTGTGTGTGTGTGTGTTTCTCCATGTCAAGAGTAGCCCCCCATTTTTTTTTAAAAATTCCATATTGATAGGTTGACATTTTACAACAACAACATCTTAATGGACATTTATAAAGAAAAAAAGAAAGAAAAAAAACACAACATAAATACTCAGATAGACAGAAACAACCAAGCAGCTGGATTATACATTAGTTGGTTATCATCAAATTTTAATTACACACATACACAACACGATACAACACAACACGATACAACCCAACCCAACACAACACAATGCAATACAACACAGTACAGACATCAACTCACAAGCAGCAGCCGCAGACACAGAAGCAGGAAACGGGTAGCAGCACACACACACACGGGTGGTTCCAGAGGTACCCGGCCTCGCAGTCAGCACTGCTGGTGCTCACGGGTACACGGGTACTCCCACACCCCTGCTGCCACGGCCACCGCACACTGGTCAGCACCGAGGGGACAGCAACAATGCACAACAGCTGTCAGACAGCAACGTGTGTAGCAGCACGCTACGGCCTAAGTCAGCAGTCAGCAACACACAGCATCCCTCACACAACAGTCAGCAACACACAACAGTCAGCAAACACACAAACATCAGCAACACACAACATCCCTCACACAACAGTCAGCAACACACAAACATTCAGCAACAGCATCCTCACACAACAGTCAGCAACACACAAAAAAAACTTCAGCAACACACATCATCCCTCACACAACAGTCAGCAACACACCACATCAACATTAGCAACACACTAAACATTCAGCAACACACACATCCCTCACACAACAGTGTCAGCATCACACAACATCCCTCACACTAACAGTCCTGCACACACAGCATCCCTCACACACATTCAGGCATCACACAACATCCCTCACACAACAGTCAGCAACACACAATCATCCCTCACACACAGTCAGCAACACACGACACCCTCACACAACAGTCAGCAACACACAACTCCCTCACACAACAGGTCAGCAACACACAAGCATCCCTCACACAACAGTCAGCAACACACAACATTCAGCAACACACTACACCCTCACACAGCAGTCAGCAACACACAACATTCAGCAACACACAACATTCAGCAACACACAACATCCCTCACACAACATTCAGCAACACACAACATCCCTCACACAACAGTCAGCAACACACAACATCCCTCACACAGC
Source organism: Babylonia areolata (assembly GCF_041734735.1). NCBI lineage: Eukaryota > Metazoa > Mollusca > Gastropoda > Neogastropoda > Buccinidae > Babylonia > Babylonia areolata. Next base: position 1,842,376 of record NC_134884.1, read on the forward strand.
AGTCAGCAACACACAGCATCCCTCACACAACAGTCAGCAACACACAACATCCCTCACACAACAGTCAGCAACACACAACAGTCAGCAACACACAACATCCCTCACACAACAGTCAGCAACACACAACAGTCAGCAACACACAGCATCCCTCACACAACAGTCAGCAACACATTACATCCCTCACACAACAGTCAGCAACACACAACATTCAGCAACACACAACAGTCAGCAACACATTACATCCCTCACACAACAGTCAGCAACACACAACAGTCAGCAACACACAACAGTCAGCAACACACAACATCCCTCACACAACAGTCAGCAACACACAACAGTCAGCAACACACTACATCCCTCACACAACAGTCAGCAACACACAACAGTCAGCAACACATTACATCCCTCACACAGCAGTCAGCAACACACAACAGTCAGCAACACACAACATTCAGCAACACACAACATCCCTCACACAACAGTCAGCAACACACAACATCCCTCACACAACAGTCAGCAACACACAACATCCCTCACACAACAGTCAGCAACACACAACATCCCTCACACAACAGTCAGCAACACACAACATCCCTCACACAACATTCAGCAACACACAACATCCCTCACACAACAGTCAGCAACACACAACATCCCTCACACAACATTCAGCAACACACAACATCCCTCACACAACAGTCAGCAACACACAACAGTCAGCAACACACAACATCCCTCACACAACATTCAGCAACACACAACATCCCTCACACAACATTCAGCAACACACAACATCCCTCACACAACATTCAGCAACACACAACATCCCTCACACAACAGTCAGCAACACACAACATTCAGCAACACACAACATCCCTCACACAACAGTCAGCAACACACAACATCCCTCACACAACATTCAGCAACACACAACATCCCTCACACAACAGTCAGCAACACATTACATTCCTCACACAGCAGTCAGCAACACACAACATTCAGCAACACACAACATCCCTCACACAACAGTCAGCAACACACAACATCCCTCACACAACATTCAGCAACACACAACATCCCTCACACAACATTCAGCAACACACAACATCCTTCACACAACAGTCAGCAACACACAACATTCAGCAACACACAACATCCCTCACACAACAGTCAGCAACACACAACATCCCTCACACAACATTCAGCAACACACAACAGTCAGCACACAACAGTCAGCAACAACACAGCAGACAGCAGTCTAACACTCTGCTTCAACACACAGACACGGGCCACTCGGTGAAAGCGGTGACAAAGGCACAGGGAAATCAATCACACCACAGATCACGCTGTAAGTACCTACATACAGCACAGAACCCGCACTCAGCACAATATCAAACAGGCAATACAGCTCAGGCGGAAGAGAGCAGCAGTTCAGTACAGGTTGGGAAACCAACCCGCCCCGCCCCCCCGCCCCCCTCCCCAGCCCCCCTCCTGACAATGGAGATCGTTGTTTGCTTTATTTTCTTTACATATACATATTTATTTATTCATCTGTCTATTTATTTATCTATTTAATTTTTCCTTCTTGGTAATGCCATTGAAGCTGAGGTTAAAACAGTCATGCAGAAATCTAGTCAGATTACATAAACCCAGTCAGGTGACACTATTGACAATACAAACTGAAAACCAAAACTCGTATACATATATACAGACCTGTATAAGCTCAAAGGCAACAATGTACGTAGTTCCAAACGAACAGAGAAGTACCGCAGGGTTCCAGTGTAAAATGTCAGCAGGAGAAAACAACTCCTCCAGGTGAAACAAGCAGTTATCCAAAAACAGGTGAGACAACAAGAACCCCAGCCAAGCCGGACTCCAGGTTCATGGAATGAAGCGGGAAGATGGCATGATGAGGGGGGTGAACTGGTCTATTAACCCTCCACCACCACCCTACCATGGCACCACAAAGTCAGACAGACAACAGGACGGCCATCACGGTAAGCACACGCTGTCAGGTAATCGGACAGGTGACTAGAGACAGCACTGTCCGTGTATCTCTCTCTCTCTCCCTCTCTCTCTCTCTCAACACAAACAACTCTTGCCTGGCAAACACCTGGCAGCTCAAGCCCCCGTCACCATGGCAACACAAGAGGCAGCGAGAGCTGAGGGCGTGACGTCACGGAGGAAGCGGCAGCCCCCACCCCCACCACCACCCCCATTCCCGTTTTGTGTGTGTGTGTGTGTGTGTGTGTGTCAACACCGTCACAGCGTAGGTCTGGTTTCCAAGGCAACGTCTCCCCAGCGCTGCCGTTGTCATACAGCGGGGGGATGAAAGGGGGTTAATGAGGAGTGGGAGAGAGAGGGGGGTGGGAGGGGGATTTTGTTGATCGTTGACGGGTACCTGGCCATTGCGTTTATATATGTGTGTGTGTGTGTGTGTGTGTGTGTGTGTGTGTGTGTGTGTGTGTGTGTGTGTGTCACCGTGTTCTCTGTCTCTGTTTCTCTCTGTCACTGCAAATCATATTACTGCTAACTCTTATCACTTTCATTTTTTTAAATAGAACCTTTTCACTTTTAAGATACATTTTTGCCATGTTCACACACACACACACACACACACACACACACACACACACACACACACACACACACACACACACACACAGAGATTACATTACAGATATCCATTACGGATGACAATCTTGTCTGTGGTGAGGTGAACAGTCTGGAAACACCCCCCCAGAAGAGACACTTTAAATGTGGCTGAAGCTCAATGCGGTGCGTCTGTCTCAGTTATCCTCTGAACGAGTTCATGATGGTTTGTACCAGTCTGTTTTGGATATTTTGACAAGATCTCCAACCATGGTGGCAAAGTCATTCGAGACGAAGACTGAGACATCGTGTTGTTTGTCTTTGCAGCAGCTGCATGGATCATGGAGTCCCAATGGACACATTTCCCGCTGAGATGCTTTGCGCTTCTGACACTTTAATAGTCTGGTCGTACAGTTCTGTAGTTGGTCAAGGCTGGCCGCACAGTCAGTTTGTAGTTGGCCAAGACTGGTCGTACAGTTTTGTAGTTAGCCCAAGGCTGGCTGTACAGTTTGTAGATGGGCCGAGGCTGGCCGTACAGTTTGGAGTTGGCCAAGGTTGGCCGTACAGTTTGGTAGTTGGCCGAGGCTGGCTGTACAGTTTGTAGTTGGCCGAGGCTGGCTGTACAGTTTGGAGATGGCCGAGGCTGGCTGTACAGTTTGGAGATGGCCCAAGACTGGTCGTACAGTTTTGTAGTTAGCCCAAGGCTGGCTGTACAGTTTGTAGATGGGCCGAGGCTGGCCGTACAGTTTGGAGTTGGCCAAGGTTGGCCACACAGTTTGTAGTTGACTAAGGCTGGCCGTACAGTTTGGAGTTGGCCAAGGTTGGCCGTACAGTTTGGTAGTTGGCCGAGGCTGGCTGTACAGTTTGTAGTTGGCCGAGGCTGGCCGTACAGTTTGGTAGTTGGCCCAAGGCTGGCTTTACAGTTTGTAGATGGCCAAGGCTGGCCGTACAGTTTGGAGTTGGCCCAAGGCTGGCCGTACAGTTTGGTAGTTGGCCGAGGCTGGCTGTACAGTTTGGTAGTTGGCCAAGGCTGGCCGTACAGTTTGTAGATGGCCAAGGCTGGCCGTACAGTTTGTAGATGGCCAAGGCTGGCCGTACAGTTTGGTAGTTGGCCGAGGCTGGCCGTACAGTTTGGTAGTTGGCCGAGGCTGGCCGTACAGTTTGGTAGTTGGCCCAAGGCTGGCCGTACAGTTTGTAGTTAGCCTAGGCTGGACGTACAGTTTGTTGATGGCCCAAGGCTGGCCGCACAGTTTGTAGTTGGTCAAGGCTGCCTGAAAACTGACGTGGTGACGTGGCCATTCAGGTTCATTTGTCTTCATCATTCTTCCCGTGCATCCAGTTTGTTGAGATCTTCCTGTAACTGAAGAGCGTCTGCATGGTGGAAGGTGGCGGAGTGGTTAAGACGTTCGTCTGCCACTACAGAATCAGTTAGGATCTGGATTCGAATCCTGCTCTCCCCCACTCTCCGAAGTTTGATTGGAAAATCGAACTGAGCGTCTAGTCGTTCGGATGAGACGATAAACCGAGGTCCCGTGTGCAACACGCACTTGGCGCACCGAAAAAGAAGCTATGACAACGAGAATGTTGTCCTCCGGCTGGCAAAATCCTGCAGAAGAAAATTAACCCACTCTGATTGGTACCGCAAATGTACATGCACCCCAGGTCTAACTGAGCACGTTTAGTTTTTCTGCTGGTCAGGCATCTGCCTAGCAGGTGTGGTGTAGCGTATAATTTATGGCTTTGTTCGAACGCAGTGACGCCTCTACTGAGTCTTTGAGAAAATGAAACTGAAAACTGAAACTGCTGGTGCACTACAGAACTACAGGTAGCCAGCAGGCCTGAGCCTTGCTGTTTTAACCCTTTCACTTCCGGAACCATCGCAAAATAATCACCGACCTATAAAAAAAACAAAAAAACAACAACAAAAAACAAAAACAACAACAACAACAACAAAAAAAAACATGCTCAAAAGTATGTAAAAGTATCATTTTTTTGAGTGAAAAGGAATGGAAAATATAATTACCATAACTTCATTGTTAACGGGATGATATTACACCCAATCAGGGAAAGACAACTCGTGTTTTTAGAAGAAAAAAATACACAAAATATTTGGAAAAAAAAAAAAAAAAAAAAAACAACCAGAAGAAGAAAAATCAAATATGCTTATTTTACGGGTGGAAACAGCGCTAAAATATTAGTCGGAAATGTACTAAACACAACAACTCACGTGCAGTCAAGTTGTTTCCTGCACTATCATTTTGTTTTAAACATGAACACTTTACATAACCACTTACATACATCGGCCCCCCCCTACCCCCCCACACACCCTTCCACCCAAACACCCACAAACACTATCACACAATATTACAACACAAAAACTCACTGTAAACAATATCATTTCGGCTTGAAGCCTTCACTGCTGGAGGCTGTCAAGGTCAAGTTGATGAAAAAGGCAATACATTTGGGTTTTTTTTTTTATACACCCACTTCCGCTGGCCCCCTGTTGTGGCAGCCATGTTGACACGCTCAACAGCTTTTCGCCTCATAAAATGCAAAAGACTGCATCAAAATCGAGCCACTGAAAACTTGCCGAGAAATTGCTTCGAACACTCATCAAGGCAGACGTCATTTGCAAGGGAGATAAATGTTCATGGACACTGATTGACGGGAATCCAGCACAGATGAATAAACAAAAGAATGAAAATAACAAGTCACAATTCAACCCATTACCCAAATGACAAAACGGCCCTATTTAAAAAAAAAAAAAAATCGTTGTGCTTTAAAACTGCACATTTGTTGAGTGTGCCGTCACAGTGTGTGTGTGTGTGTGTGTGTGTGTGTGTGTGTGTGTGTGTGTGTGTGGCAGTGTGCGTGCGTGCGTGCCGTGAGTGCATGTGTACGTGCGTGCGCGCGCGCGCGCGCGCGTGTGTGTGTGTGTGTGTGTGTGTGCGCGGTGTTATTCATTTGTGTGTGTGTGTGTGTGTGTGTGTGTGTGTGTGTGTGTACATATATTTATTAATTGTTTATCTTAGTTATTTATCCATTTATTCATCAGTCTTGATTGTTTCTTTCTTTCTTTCTCAGTTCTTTCTTTCTTTCTTTCTTCTTCTTTTTCTTCTCAGCATCATCATCATAATCATCATCATCATCATCATCAGTTGTGGTGTAGCGTATACGGATTTGCCCGAAGGCAGTGACGCCTCCTTGAGTCGGCCAAGTGAACTCATTTCGGCGTCTTGCTAACTAGGACTACAGCATGGCCAGCCATGATGCATTGATGCAGCAGTTCCGAAGTACGTTTCGGGTGACTCGACAAATCTTCATTTATGTGAACGCAATGTGCTTATGACATTACTGAAAACAAAAATGATTATGTTAATATCATACTCCAGTTTGGCAAATTATGGTAAAATGGTATTCTGTCACATGATCGCCACGTGACTTCATTTGTTATGTCAAGATGGAGGACGGAAACTAGTGACCTGTCTGCATTTTGCAGTTTGTTTCTTGTCTGCTACAGCATACCTGCAAGTGGGGCATCAGTGTAAGAGCACTACATAGCAGAACTTAAAAGGGCTTCAATGTACATGTATATAACTTGCAGCAGATTCAGAAGAACAATTACCGTTATGCTGTCTACGTGTAGGCGTCAGGATTTTTTATGACTGGATACGATACTGATATCGATCACTTATGACAGCATCATTGTTTCGGTCACTATTGCTGATTTGTTTATCACAACTATTGCATGAGTGTGTTAAATTTACTAGTGTGTAGTCAGCAAATATGTAAGAACTCCAATATAAAGATGAAAAACCCTCACTGATCATATACATTTCTGGGAGTAAAGTTGACACGGTACATATTATGATTGTATATTTTTTATAATGGAACTTCAACAGTAACTGTAACATGAAACACACACACACACACACACACACACACACACACACACACACACACACACACACACACACACACACACACAGAGAGAGAGAGAAGAAAAGAGAGAGAGAGAGAGAGAGAGAACAATTGGAATTTCTGAATACAGGAATTGGTCATTTTATTTTACCAATTCCATCCACATACATACAAAGAAACTCATTGTGGATTTACTACTCTCTGAACCCATGGAAACCAACAAATGATATACATACATATATACATGTGCAGATCTTTCTGCTCACCCACATTTTAGTATGCAGCTTTTATTCCTAAACTCTGCACTCAAAAGATGATAAGTCACTAACAACAACTGCATTCTGCATGACACCAGAGTTTTAGATTTCGTTCAGGACACTATGGGTCACTTGACTGGTATTCCTCAAAATCAGTGGATCATTATCAAAGTTAATAGGTCATGAAAAACAAGACCTTGTTCTGCCCCGGGAGAATTAGAGAAATCTACAAAAGCCCTTTTAGCATGACTGATTTTATGACAAATTAATTAGTGAAGTGACTGACTGGCTGCCACATCGATGGGTCATTTCAAAATTGTGTGCATCAGCGACAGGTGCAATACAATAGTCAAGTGGCTAAAGCGTTGGACTTTCAATCTTAGGGTCACGCATTTAAATCTCAGTAACAGCACCTGTTGGGTAAAGGATAGAGATTTTACTGATCTCCCATGTCAACATAATGTGCAGACCTGATTGTGCCTGACCCCCCTTCATGTGAATATACAAGCAGAAGATCAAATATGCATGTTACAGATCCTGTAATCCTTGTCAGTGGAGTATGGCTGCATACATGGCAGGTAAAAATGGTCATACACCTAAAAGCCTACTCATGTACGTTTGAATGAATGTGGGAGTTGCAGCCCATGAACGAAGAAGAAGTATACATGTGTCGATGAGCAGCATGAAACCTAAACACTGTGACGCACATGGTTCTGCTGTGGTAACGTTTACAGGTGATCACATACTGACGGAGAAGCGTGCACACGGTTGCCAAGGATGACGAGCGGCAGCAGCATTGTGGTTCCCATGGTGCTGTGGGGTCGCCATGCCCCCACCCACTGTATCTCCACCATCCTCATGACGCCCGACATGAAGCACATCGTCACCGGCTGCAACGACGGACAGATATGTATCTGGGATGTAGCTGACAACTGGCAGGTCTGTTTGGGGCGAGTGTGTTTGTTGGGGTGGGGATGGGGGCAGGTTGTGCTGCATGCACGTGTGTGTGTGTGTTAGAATGTGTGTGTGTATGTGTCTGTGTTGCATATGTCTGTGTGCAACGTGTGTGCATGTGTGTGTGTGTGTGTGCCTGGTAGTGTCAGTGAAAGGCTGCTTCATGTACACATATAATGTTTCTGTTTGTTCACAACCATATAATTATATAAGATTCAATATGTTTTCAATTACTCTGTTGCTGATGATATGACTACAGTTATTCTCCCCCAAACGGCAAAAGGCACATGTATACATGTGCAATAAAATCACTGGAATTATTCCACTTTATCTTGCTGTGTGTGTGTGTGTGTGTGTGTGTCCAGGTATGTCCACGCAGTCTGCTGTTTGGTCACTCTGCGGCCATCAGCTGCCTGACCAATGGCAGTCACCAGCCTGACCAGCAGTTCATTGTCAGCTCTTCGGAGAACGGGTAGGAGACAGATCTCTGTGTGTGTGTTGTATGTGTGTGTGACTGTGTGTGTGTGTCTGTGTGTCTCACTCTGAGTGTGTGTGTGTGTGTTTGTGTGTGTTTGTTTGCACATGTGTGTGTGTACATGTTTGTGCATGTCTGTGTGACTCTGTGTGTGTGTGTGTGTGTGTGCGTGCGTGCGTGTGTGTGTGTGTGTGCATGCGTGTGTGTGTGTGACCAGCTACTGGCATCACAGACCAGTCAGTGGTAATTTGGGCTTCTGATAAGTTCTTTAGAAATCCTGGGGGCTCCAGTGACTCTTTTTATTATTTCATCATCATTCTTGGGGGTCCATGACTACCTTGAGAGGGTCACACCAAATTGACTAATGCTGCACTCACATGTGTGTATTTATTTAAAGGCAGGCACACCTTGTGGCCACCCCTCCCTCACCTGCATCTTGCTCCAGCTTTGCTTTCTGTTTGCTGGCATTTATATGTTTTGTTTTTCATCTTCTTCTTCTTCTTTTTCTTCTTCTTCTTCATTTTCCTTGTGTATCAATGATCTACCTTTATCCGTTCAACATGCAATATGTGATTTATTTGCTGATGATACATCAGTACAATACTCTAGTCACAATGTTGACAACATTAGTTATCATTCCTCTTTCTACATCAAAGCTACTATGCTCTTTACAAAAACATGCCATTAAGATGATTAGTCACATAAATACCACAGGCAGATCTGTGCACAATATGTACAAAGAACTTCCAATATTACCTGTTCATCTGCTTATTAGGTATAACACATTGATTCTTATGCATACGATTGTTCTTAACGCATGCCCACAATATTTAAAATCATTGTTTTGTTTCCAGTTTCAACATAAATCAGACAGAGCCATTGTCCCAAAGCCTAAAATTGATTTATTTAAGATGAGTCTCACATTTTATGGAAGCATGGAATGGAACATGCTGCCAAAGACATGTTGTCAGATTCCAGCCATATCTTTTTTTTACGTCTAACATAAAAATATTTCTGTTCGATACTTTTGATTAACCTACTCGCAGTCTTTTGCAAATGCTTGCTTGAACTCAGTCCACTAGCTACCATGCCATGATAAATGAAAAATTGAATGTATGTGTGATTGTGCTAGTAAATGAACAGTAAGTGAGTGTTTGTGTGTGTGTTTGAGTGTGTGGGTGTGAATGTGTACTTATGTCTTTGTTTGCTTATTTTATATGTGTGTGTGTGTGTGTGTGTGTGTATGCATGTACATATGTACATATACGTATGTACGTGCTAACGTACCAATTGTTCTTTTCATTGCTTTGTTACTTTTAATAAACTATTCCATTCACTATTCTCATTCATCATTCTTATTGTTTGATTTTATTTCATTTTATTTCTTTGTTTTTATGTTTTGTGTCGTTCTTTATTTTCATGTTTTGTGTCATTAAATGGGCAGAATTGTAAAAAGGCCTTTAATGCGCCTAATTCTTTACCCATTAAAGATTCAGTCAAACAGTCTTCTTCTTCTTCTTTCTTCTTCTTCTTTCTTCTTCTTCTTTCTTCTTTCTTCTTCTTCTTCTTCTTCTTCTTCTTCTTCTTCTTCTTCTTCTTCTTCTCCTCCTCCTCCTCATCTTCCTCCTCCTCCTCTTCTTCTTCTTCCTCCTGCTCCTCATCTTCCTCCTCCTCCTCCTCCTTCTTCCTCCTCCTCTTCTTCTTCTTCTTCCCTTCCCTTCTTCTTCTTCTTCCTTCTCCTCTTCTTCTTCCTCCTCCTCTTCCCTTCCTTCTTCTTCTTCTTCCTTCTTCTTTCTCTTCCTTTCTCTTCTTCTTCATCTTCTTCTTCTTCTTCCTCTTCTTCCTCCTCAGTGCTGTGTACACAGTGGGCCGTGTGTGTTTTCAGAGAGATGTGTCTGTGGGACATAAGCGACGGGAGGTGCATCGAGCACACCAAGATGTCCTACTTACACACCGACATAACGGTCAGTCATGTTTCCTCACCCCCTGACATTTTGTTGTCATCATAAACTGATGTTCTGTCTTGTCTTTTTAATGGTCAGTCATGTTTCCTCACCTCCTGACATTTTGTTTTCATCATAAACTGATGTTCTGTCTTGTCTTTTTAACGGTCAGTCATGTTTCCTCACCTCCTGACATTTTCTTGTTATCATAAACTGATGTTTAATTACACATACTTAACCGTGACCCAACTAGTGCAGACTCCGGCAGGGGTCTGACATTCCTGTCCTGTGCTACTATCCGCCTGTGCGGAGAAAATGAAAGCAACTACGGCCGATAACCTTCCGGAAGTAGGTAACCTCCCCTTTGTCCCGCTGGCTAGCACCCTCTTTTTCCGGCAGCCATCATGACTCCTGTTCCTGTGCTCTTCATATGGCTATTCTCGTGACTCGACCTCTTGTCATGTCATTGGCATATTCCTCACACTATCACTTGAGTTATTGGAAGTTTATAATCCCATTGCACGTATATGTATTCATTTTCATAAATTGATCCCTACCTTGCTTTTGGAGGACGACTGCACTCAGACAAAACTGCCTCATTCACACCTGAATGTATGCTCCGTCACATATCAGTAGTGGCTGGTAACGACCCTTATCTGTTGTAACAGGACTTCCACTCATGGTCAAGCAATGTCACACAGTTGCTATATAACGACCTTTATCTGTTGTAACAGGACTTCCATTCACGGTCGACCAATGTGATGTGGTTGCTGTGTAACGACCTTTATCTGTTGTAACAGGACTTCCACTCACAGTCGACCAATGTGATGTGGTTGCTGTGTAACAACCATTATATGTTGTAACAGGACTTCACTCACGGTCGAGCAGTGTGATGTGATTGCCATGTAACGGCCGTTATCTGTTGTAACAGGACTTCCACTCACGGTCGACCAATGTGATGTGGTTGCTGTGTAACGACCGTTATCTGTTGTAACAGGACTTCCACTCACGGTCGAGCAACGCCATGCGGTTGCTGTGTAACGACCATTATCTGTTGTAACAGGACTTCCACTCACGGTCGAGCAACGCCATGCGGTTGCTGTGTAACGACCGTTATCTGTTGTAACAGGACTTCCACTCACAGTCGAGCAACGCCATGCGGTTGCTGTGTAACGACCATTATCTGTTGTAACAGGACTTCCACTCACGGTCGAGCAACGCCATGCGGTTGCTGTGTAACGACCATTATCTGTTGTAACAGGACTTCCACTCACAGTCGAGCAACGCCATGCGGTTGCTGTGTAACGACCATTATCTGTTGTAACAGGACTTCCACTCACAGTCGAGCAACGCCATGCGGTTGCTGTGTAACGACCGTTATATGTTGTAACAGGACTTCCACTCACGGTCGAGCAACGCCATGCGGTTGCTGTGTAACGACCGTTATCTGTTGTAACAGGACTTCCACTCACGGTCGAGCAACGCCATGCGGTTGCTGTGTAACGGCTATTACCCCGAGGTGCTGATACTGGACCCCCACAGCTTTGAGATCATCCACACGCTGTGCTCCCAAGTCAGCCCCGACTGGATCAGTGCCTGCTGCCACATCCTGCCCCCTAACAGACAGGGTGCGTGTGTCAGTAGGGGGGTCGGGGGGTGGGGGGATTGGGGTGGGTGGGGAGGTGGGGGTTGTGAGTGTGTGTGTGTGTGTATGTGTGTAAGAGAGAGAGAGAGAGTGTGAGGGTGTGTGAGGGGGTGTGTGTGTGTACATATGTGCAACAATGAATTTGTATGTGTGTGTGTGCATGTGCGTATGTGTGCTTGCCTCTGTGTGTGCATGTGTGTGTGTGTGTGTTGTGTGCATGTGTGTGTGTGTGTTTGCCTTTGTATGTGTGTGTGTGCATGTGTGTGTGTGTGTGTGTGTGAGGTGTGCATGTGCGGATGTGTGTTTGCCTCTGTGTGTGTGATGTGTGCATGTGTGTGTGTGTCTCATTGTGTGTGTGATGTGTGCATGTGTGTGTGTGTGTTTCATTGTGTGTGTGTGATGTGTGCATGTGTGTGTGTGTGTCTCATTGTGTGTGTGTGTGTCTGTGTATGTGATGTGTGCATGTGTGTGTGTGTGTCTCATTGTGTGTGTGTGTGTGCAGATGACGTCATCCTGGCCATTTCAAACTCAGGCACTGTCAAGGTGTGGACCATCGTGGGCAATGAGTCCAAGGTAAGCTGCCTCACTTTTTTTTTACATGTGAAGTGGAAGGTACATAAATATGCACTGCTGCTTAAACAAGGGTAAAGTAGGCAGCATAAGATGCGTTTATAAACTATTTATAAACTGCAGCAGCTGGTAGGTATATCATATATTTGTATGTGTGCGTGCGTGTGTGTGTGTGTGTGTGTGTGGGCATGTGCTTATGTGAGCATGCATGCGAGTCTGGATGTGCGCTTATGTGAATATGCAAACGTGTGTATGTGTGTGCTTGTGTGAGTATGCATACATGAGGAAGGTGTGTTCTTTTGTGAGAATGCATGTATGTGGGGTTGTGGGCTTGTGTGAAATGCATACATGTGTGTGTATGTGCGCTTGTGTGAGTATGTATGCTTGTGGGTGCGCGCTGTGTGATAATGCATGCGAGTGGGGGTGTGTGCTTGTGTGAGGATGCATGTGTGTGTGAGTGTGCTCTTGTGTGAGAATGCATGTGTGTGTGAGTGTGCACTTGTGTGAGAATGCATGTGTGTGAGTGTGCACTTGTGTGAGGATGCATGTGTGTGTGAGTGTGCACTTGTGTGAGAATGTATGTGTGTGTGAGTGTGCACTTGTGTGAGGATGCATGTGTGTGTGAGTGTGCACTTGTGTGAGAATGCATGTGTGTGTGAGTGTGCACTTGTGTGAGAATGCATGTGTGTGTGAGTGTGCACTTGTGTGAGAATGCATGTGTGTGTGAGTGTGCACTTGTGTGAGAATGCATATGTGTGTGGGTGTTCTCAAGATGTGTGTGGTGTTTGTGTTGTGCTGACCAGGAGAAGTCTGAATGTTCCCTAGACACTCTATTTTAGTTCTTGATGGAAATCAGTGTTTTTAACTTGATTTCAAGTTTACTCAGACTGAAACATACATGGGTGTGATGTTCTGTGCTATGCTGTTTTCAATTTTTCAAACTGGATTTGAATTTTACCTGGACTGGTCTTTTTGAATCATGGTCATGCCCAAGTACGACCATCGGAAGAGGAGGTAACTGGTGTGCAGTGGTGGGTGGCATGAACAAAGTTTGCCTATCGTTGAGAGCGTTCCCCGCTCCACACTGTGGTCAGTTCCTTGTTCTGAGGAACATTCTTTACTCTGAGTACACTTAGCACTGCACAGATCATGCCATGCAACCCGGCTCTCTGATATTTGGTTACATTGGTCTTTTTAAGGTTGTTTTAATCGACTGTTTGATATTGTTTCATGTCACCTTCCAGTGCTTTTAAGAATAGGTAGATATTCAGCCCCTTGGTCAAATAACGACTTTTTTTTCTCTCCGACTTTATCTCATTTTTTTTTGTCTGCTAGGTGTATCATCACTTGTGGATCACAAAAAAGGTGTTCTTAAATTTCTGTGAATACCCGTTGCTATGGAAACAAATCAAAATGGCCGCCAAACAGTGTATCAAAGAAATCGGGTTTGTGGTCCATGTGGTGCATGCAGACACTTTTTGTTGTGTGGACTTGATACACAACGACATTATCTTCATTTTCACGTGAGATTGTGTCGATTCTTCAATTATTGTACTTTTTATGATTTTTTGAAATTTTGGGTATTGCGAAATCCTCAAAATTTACAATGGGTAAAAAGATTGGAACTGCTATGAATTAAAACTCAGAGAATATTTTCATACATACTTATGACAAAACTTCAATAACATGTCATAAAACAATCATGCAAAGTCTCATGGTTGTAGGTTTACTCATCATTGAGCAAGTCCAAGGTATGTTGTCAAGGCCAGAAACTTGACGACATGCGTCAAAATTGAACAAAAAATTATTAATAAACACTTTCGTGATTCAGCAAGCAATCTTTATTGGCAGTTATTTCATTGTTAAAGACATCTTTACAGTGGAAAAACTTATGCATGTGATAGAAGAGATGTTCAAGAATCAAAATCCATCAAAAACCCAAATCATGAAAAATCATCATTTTGGTCTCTTTTGCAGTGCCTTGTCCCCCCTTAACATTGTTTTAACCCTTTCACCGCCAGTCAGTTTAGAGTGCAAATTAACCTTGTGCAGGAACCACAGAAAAGATGGTGTCTAAGAATAGCTGGGGATTCCCCTGTGATGTGTAGAAAAAAAGGCCAATCCTACCACTAAAAAATTAAGAGCATTAGGTTAATGCACAAATGGCCCATCATCTGGTTGCATTTCAGTGACATGGGTGCTTTACCTAGCTGGTGCCGAAATGCGACCATGGCGGTGAAAGGGTTAATCGACCGTCTTTAAGTTTCATGTTGTCCTCCAGTACTTTTAGAATGGACAGGTATTCAGCCCTTTGCATGTGGGTGGGCTTTAAGCAACACTAATTGATTTTTTCCCTTTTTTTTTTCTTTTTTTTTTTCCCTTGCAATGAAGTTTATATTTTCTCTTCAACATCATGACCATGGTAATAGTTAGCAAGGGTATTTTCACAGAAGAAAAACAAAGGAAAAAAAACAAACAAAAACAAAACAAAAAACAAAAAAAAAAGGTTATATTTTCTCTTCAACATCATCACCATGACAATTTTCCTGTGACAAGTTGCATATTACACAAACATGGTAATAATTAGCAATGGTATTTTCACAGAAGAAGAAGAAGAACAAAGCTTAAAAAATTTTTTTTTTTTTTTTAAACACTAATTGATTTGATTTGATGTGATGGGAGCAGGTGAAGATGGAGGATGAGAGCAAACAGATCCGTTGCCTGAATGCACAGACCTTGACCTGCTGTCCCTTCAACCAGCGAACAGTGCTGATCGTCTGTGCCAAGTACTGGCAGGTCTGTCACTGTGTGTGTGTGTGTGTGTGTGTGTGTGTTAACAGTGCTGATCGTCTGTGCCAAGTACTGGCAGGTCTGTCACTGTGTGTGTGTGTGTGTGTGTTAACAGTGCTGATCGTCTGTGCCAAGTACTGGCAGGTCTGACACTGTGTGTGTGTGTGTGTGTGTGTGTGTGTGTGTGTGTTGTTCCTCAATTTTACTTCTTTTCACATAAAGTGATAATAGACGAATATGTGTGTGTGTGTGTGTATGTATTTATTCATTGTTGCTCATCGATTTTACATCATTTCACTAAATGTAATATTAGAATGTGTGTGTGTGTGTGTGTATCAGTGTGTGTGTGTGTGTGTGTGTGTATCAGTGTGTGTGTGTGTGTGTGTGTGTGTATCAGTGTGTGTGTGTGTGTGTGTGTGTGTATCAGTGTGTGTGTATGTGTGTGTATCAGAGTGTGTGTGTGTCTTTGTAACACAGCTGTTTTGTCTGCTTTCATTTTGCAAGAACTGTAAGGATGTGGGTGATTTCTGTCTTTGACAAATGAAACCTTTTTTTTCATGTTTTTGACATGAAAAATTTATCATATTGCCAAAAAAAATACAAACCTTTTTTTTTTCTTCTTTTTTAAGAATGATCAAAATCACAGCCATGACTCTAAATGTATAGCAGTAATAGTATTTTTTCTGTTGGAAAACAGGACAGAGTATGCAACCTTTTGGATTGCTTGGTGGTATTTAAAAAAACCAAAACAAATAAAAATCAACAAACAAACCAAAAAGACAAGAAAAAAAACAACTAGCGTTCAATTGTCATTTTGGAAAATGATCAGTACTGCATCCAGCAAAATTTCTTGACATAGAATAATCTCTTTTGCAAGGATGAAAACAAAGTTTGGGGGTGTGGGGGGAGGGAGCAAAAGAAAATGATGGGAACCAAGGTCATGTCAGCAGTGTGTACTACGCACTGCAGTGTAGTATTCCACTGTGTAGTAGTCATCGGAAATCCTTGTGTGTTGTTCGTCTCTGCACTCTCGTCCATACAGCTTTTCTGTTAGCCGACAGGAGTGCAGTGATGGCCTAGAGGTAACGTGTCCACCCTGGGAAGCGAAAGAATCTGACCACACTGGTTCAAACCCCCCCACTATTGCCAGTATTTTATCCCCTCTCCACTAGACCTTGAGTGGTGGTCTGGACGCTAGTCATTCGAATGTGATGATAAATCCAGATCCTCTTTGCAGCGTGAATTTAGTGCACATAAAAGAACCTACGGCAGGCAACAGTGGGGTTGTCTCTGGTAAATTCTGTAGAAAAATCCGCTTTGATGGGAAAGCAGATACTTTTGCAGGTAGGAAAAAGTACAGAAAAACGTGGTAGGTGCTCTGTCTCAGTGACACACTCTTCCTGGGGAGAGCAGTCCGAATTTCACAGTTAAAGCTGTTGACAAATGAGTAATACAATGCAACCTGTAACATTATTAGCAGGTACTCCATTGAGCTAGCATTATTATCATGACCACTTACCATCACTCTTTCTTTATTATTTCCCTAAAACCACTCCTGATACTGTGCCAGGCAAGGCTTGTATGTTGTTGTTTTTTTGTGTATGTATGTGAAAAGATTGATGTTTGTTTACGTTTGAGTTGGGGGGGCTTGTGGCAGGGAGGTTTTTATGTGTAGCTGTGGGAAGGATTCTCGTCATGTGGACGTCAGAACACGAGACGAGGTTGTTTTGAACTTTGTCTGTGACAGTTGGAAGTGTTTTTGCTTTTCTGACGTTGGAAGTCAGCACGGGGTCTCCGTGAAACAAAGCAAGATCACGAGGGAAAATGTCACATAAAAATGCATGCGCATGTGCGTGCTGCACCGACGCACACACAGTACAAACATGCACAGCACACACACACACACACACACACACACACACACACACACCAGCTGGATGTCCATTGACTGGTCACGTAGACATCCCTCAGCTCCAAGGTCCTGGACTGGGTGTGACGTACAACCAGGTATACAGATACACAAAACACTGAACACTTCTGCTTTTTTCCACCTGCTTTATGGCACATCCCTTCACTTGAGGGTTCACAGATTCCTCTTCCTCTGTTCTGCCAGAGTTTGTACAGGGTCATGGAAGCCTGGAAAAGTCTTGGGAAAATGAGAGTTTACCATTTACAGAGCTGGAAAAGTCTTGGGAAAATGAGAGTTTACCATTTACAGAGCTAGAAAAGTCTTGGGGAAAATGAGAGTTTACCATTTACAGAGCTGGAAAAGTCTTGGGAAAATGAGAGTTAACCATTTACAGAGCTGGAAAAGTCTTGGGGAAATGAGAGTTAACCATTTACAGAGCTGGGAAAGTCTTGGAAAAATATGCTTTGCTCTTCAGGGTCAGAAAAGCCTTGGAATTTTGATTAGAAAAAAAAATCCTTTACCTTTGCCACTCAACAAAGAGCTTTATAAATACACACAAAAAAAACAAACAAAAACCCCCCAAAACCCCAAACAATTCAAAAAGACAAAAAAGTGAACATTGATAAAGGGATCTCTTATGTCAGTGGTGTAGCAGAAAGTATTTGGATTAAGTATGGCTTTGTGTTTGGTGTGGAACATTTACCGTCTGGAAAATGTTTGGAAAAAAAGGTATGGAATTTTTTGTTTGTTGGTTGTTGTTGTTGTTGTTGTTGTTGTTTGACCACATCTGTGAGAATCTGTACCTCTGCATCAGTTGCTTTTCACAACCCCTGACCTGTAAGTTTTACACCCCCAACCCCAACCCCCACGTTTGTACGCCCCTTTTCCCTGTGAGAGTGAATGCCTACTGACCTGGGGAGAGAAGGAAAAAAAAAAAAAGGAAAGAAAGAAAAGCAGTCAGAAAAGCAAACAGACAGTGAGGCAGGATAGAATGGCTGGGTACAGGGGCTGTTGTGGACATGGTCAGTGGGTCATGCTGTTTTGGTGTTGGGTCAGTCAGTGAACTGTGTGTCACACATTGCCATCCGTTTGTATTTTTTGCTGCTTCTTTTGTATTTTGTGTTGATTTGTGAGTGGTGGATGTGTTATGTGTGTATGTGTGTCGTTGTGTGTTGTCCATGTGTATGTGTTGTGTTTGCATTGTTGTTGTTGTGTGTGTGTGTGGTTGTGTGTTGTCCGTGTGTATGTGTTGTGTTTGCATTGTTGTCGTTGTTGTTGTTGTGTGTGTGTGGTTGTGTGTTGTGCATGTGTATGTGTTGTGTTTGCATTATTGTTGTTGTTGTTGTGTGTGTGTGTGTGTGTGTGTGGTTGTGTGTTGTGCGTGTGTATGTGTTGTGTTTGCATTATTGTTGTTGTTGTGTGTGTGTGCATGTTGAAGTGTGCACATGGGTGGGTGGGTGATTGTGTGGATGTGCATACATGTATTTGTGTGTGTTCAAGTGTGCATGCACGTTCATTGTTTTGGGGAGTGTGTTCGTTGTTTCTCTCTCCAGGGTGTGTCAGCAGATGTTTCTGCCATGGTTTATTATCTGTTGAGGTGCAGTATTGTTAAGTGTATCGTTTCCACTGTATCATGGTCAGGTGTGTCATTGTCAGGTGTATCATTGTATCATTGTAAGGTGTGTCATGGTCAGGTGTATCATTATATCATTGTAAGGTGTGTCATGGTCAGGTGTATCATTATATCATTGTAAGGTGTGTCATGGTCAGGTGTATCATTATATCATTGTAAGGTGTGTCATGGTCAGGTGTATCATTATATCATTGTCAGGGTGTCATTGTGAGGTGTCAGGTATCATTATATCATTGTAAGGTGTGTCATGGTCAGGTGTATCATTATATCATTGTCAGGTGTGTCATTGTGAGGTGTATCATTATATCATTGTAAGGTGTGTCATGGTCAGGTGTGTCATGGTCAGGTGTATCATTATATCATTGTAAGGTGTGTCATGTTCAGGTGTGTCATTGTGAGGTGTATCATTGTATCATTGTAAGGTGTGTCATTGTCAGGTGTGTCATTGTGAGGTGTATCATTATATCATTGTAAGGTGTGTCATGGTCAGGTGTGTCATTGTCAGGTGTATCATTATATCATTGTAAGGTGTGTCATGGTCAGGTGTGTCATTGTCAGGTGTATCATTCATTGTCAGGTGTATCATTGCCAGGTCTATCATTGTCAGTTTTATTTTTGTAAGGTTTGTCATCATCTGGTCATGCATATCATTATCTTGTCAGGTGTATCATAATCTGGTCAGTTGTGTCATAGTCAGTTGTGTCATTGTCAGTTGTGTCATTGTGAGGTGTATCATTGTCAGTTGTGTCATTGCATTCATTGACAGGTGTATCATTGTGAGGTGTATCATGGACATATATATTATTTTCCGCTCAGGTGTTCCATAACCATGTGCATCATTGTCTGGTCAGGTGTTCCCATGGAGTCGTTTTAGTTTCACATGCTGCTCTCTCGCTTTCCAGTGTACCTGCAGGTGTGTCATTGCCTGTGCATTATCAGTTTATTGTCTGGTTGGTGTTTTGCTGTTTCTGGCTGCACTGCACAAGTCATGTCCAGTACCTCTTGTGTGTGTGTGACTGTGCTTGTGGTCATGTGACTGTCAACACCTGTTGTGTGTGTGTGTGTGTGTGTCGACTTGTCTGTTAGGGACGTTGTTGGGTGGGATGGTGGTGGTGGTGTCGGCGCAGAGTCCTGTGTCTAACGGTGGCCGTGTCTTTTTTTCTCTTGTCTGTCCTGAAGGTGTATAATTTTGAGCAGTTGTGTGGCCGAACGGTGCAAGGGGTGAGCTATTTCCTGCCAGTCTGTGTGTGTGTGTGTCTGTCGGTTTTGGTTTCTGACCTGTCGTAGAGCTAACTTAGCTGTGCCTGCATCACTGCCTGATTGTGGCCCTTCCTTAGACGTGTCTGCCTCCCTCTCTCTCTCCCTCTCTCACTCCCCCTCTCTCTCTCCTTCTCTCTTTCTTCTCTCTCCCCCCCCTCTCTCTCCCTTCTTTGCTCCTTGTTGCTTGGCTTCAAATTTGGGGCTGGCGTGTGCCAGAGTACGGCTGGGATGGGGCCTGTGTGTTCTGAGCAGCGCTGAAGGCTTAGCACGGGGGGGTGGTGCTGGAAAGGGGTGGAAGGGGCTTACTCACACCTGCCTGTGTAGGCTTGGGGAGAGGGAAGACAGTATGCAGTGTACGTGCAGCAGATTGCTGTGTATTTACGGTTGTGTATACATGTAGGCATGCTTTTGGGGCAGTATGTTTTGGTGTGTATGTTGGGCGAGAGGTTCCTAACTGCTCTGTCGGGTGATTCATTCCGCCTTAGGCCTGACTGTCAGACTGCAATGCACAGCTATCGCAGAAAGCAAAAATAAAATAAATTTTGATAAACATCATTTGAAAACACACACACACACACACACACACACACACACACACACACACACCAAAGAAAAGAAAAAAAAAGCAAGAATGACTGTTTTGAATCCCCCCCACCCCTTCCTGTCCCAAATTTAAAGGCACCCACTCCAGGAAAACAGTTGTATCAGATCAAAAAGGAGCCAGGTAGCAGGCAGAGTTGCTTCCAGAATGCTGTTCAACTTACGTTTAAAGTTACGACCGAACTTGGTCAGGGGTCACAATCAGCAGTTCAGTGTTTCATAGCTGTGCACTCTTTGCAATGCACCATCTGTGCACACTTTACAAAGCACAATTACACATAGATCCCAAATTATCATCGTCATTTCTCTGAAATTATCTAAGCATGCCCACAATGATTGACTTAGAGACTTCATTGTTTTGACCAGCACTGTAAAGAAAACAGCTCATGAGGCAATTCCAGTTGAAACAAACATTTTTAAAGATGTAAAAAAAAAAATAAAAAAAAATTTAAAAAAAAGAAGAAAATATAGCTCATCCTCACACACAGATTAAGACACAAGGTATTCTGGTCTGGCTCATTATCAGCATTAGTCCTCCCACAGTTGTGTTCTTGAATGACAAATATGAAAATTGTGTAATTCAACAATAACAAAATAACACCACGGCAGTCCAAATATCCAGCAAATTTAAGGTGTGGGTTTTTTTTGTTGTTGTTCGTTTTTGTTTGTTTTTGTTTGATTTGGTTGGTTTTTATTTTTTTAACTGCATGGTAAAGTCAGTAGGCATCATGCGTTCGTGCACGAGTCACGGTAGGTTTTGCATCTCTCATTAGTCAGTATGTCATGTTCTTGGTGCAGGTGTGACGTTGGAGGATTCTTTGTCAGCGTGTTGCATTCGCGGTATAGAGTGTCATGTTGGACAAACGTTGGTTCGTCAGTTGAGTACATGATGTGGTGTGTGTGTGGTATAGGACAGTGTTTGACTGGGTAGGTGGGTGGTATAGGACAGTGTTTGACTGGGTAGGTGGGTGGTATATGACAGTGACTGGGTAGATGGGTGGTATAGGACAGTGTTTGACTGGGTAGGTGGGTGGTATAGGACAGTGACTGGGTAGGTGGGTGGTATAGGACAGTGACTGGGTAGGTGGGTGGTATAGGACAGTGTTTGACTGGGTAGGTGGGTGGTATAGGACAGTGTTTGACTGGGTAGGTGGGTGGTATAGGACAGTGTTTGACTGGGTAGGTGGGTGGTATAGGACAGTGTCTGGGTAGGTGGGTGGTATAGGACAGTGACTGGGTAGGTGGGTGGTATAGGACAGTGTTTGACTGGGTAGGTGGGTGGTATAGGACAGTGTTTGACTGGGTAGGTGGGTGGTATAGGACAGTGTTTGATAGGGTAGGTGGGTGGTATAGGACAGTGTCTGGGTAGGTGGGTGGTATAGGACAGTGACTGGGTAGGTGGGTGGTATAGGACAGTGTTTGACTGGGTAGGTGGGTGGTATAGGACAGTGTTTGACTGGGTAGGTGGGTGGTATAGGACAGTGACTGGGTAGGTGGGTGGTATAGGACAGTGACTGGGTAGGTGGGTGGTATAGGACAGTGTTTGACTGGGTAGGTGGGTGGTATAGGACAGTGACTGGGTAGGTGGGTGGTATAGGACAGTGTTTGACTGGGTAGGTGGGTGGTATAGGACAGTGACTGGGTAGGTGGGTGGTATAGGACAGTGTTTGACTGGGTAGGTGGGTGGTATAGGACAGTGTTTGACTTGGTAGGTGGGTGGTATAGGACAGTGTTTGACTGGGTAGGTGGGTGGTATAGGACAGTGTTTGACTGGGTAGGTGGGTGGTGTAGGACAGTGTTTGACTGGGTAGGTGGGTGGTATAGGACAGTGTTTGATTGGGTAGGTGGGTGGTATAGGACAGTGTTTGACTGGGTAGGTGGGTGGTATAGGACAGTGACTGGGTAGGTGGGTGGTATAGGACAGTGTTTGGGTAGGTGGGTGGTATAGGACAGTGACTGGGTAGGTGGGTGGTATAGGACAGTGTTTGACTGGGTAGGTGGGTGGTATAGGACAGTGACTGGGTAGGTGGGTGGTATAGGACAGTGTTTGACTGGGTAGGTGGGTGGTATAGGACAGTGTTTGACTGGGTAGGTGGGTGGTATAGGACAGTGTTTGATAGGGTAGGTGGGTGGTATAGGACAGTGACTGGGTAGGTGGGTGGTATAGGACAGTGTTTGACTGGGTAGGTGGGTGGTATAGGACAGTGACTGGGTAGGTGGGTGGTATAGGACAGTGTTTGACTGGGTAGGTGGGTGGTATAGGACAGTGTTTGACTTGGTAGGTGGGTGGTATAGGACAGTGTTTGACTGGGTAGGTGGGTGGTATAGGACAGTGTTTGACTGGGTAGGTGGGTGGTACAGGACAGTGACTGGGTAGGTGGGTGGTATAGGACAGTGACTGGGTAGGTGGGTGGTATAGGACAGTGACTGGGTAGGTGGGTGGTATAGGACAGTGACTGGGTAGGTGGGTGGTATAGGACAGTGTTTGACTGGGTAGGTGGGTGGTACAGGACAGTGACTGGGTAGGTGGGTGGTATAGGACAGTGTTTGACTGGGTAGGTGGGTGGTATAGGACAGTGACTGGGTAGGTGGGTGGTATAGGACAGTGTTTGACTGGGTAGGTGGGTGGTACAGGACAGTGACTGGGTAGGTGGGTGGTATAGGACAGTGTTTGGCTGGGTAGGTGGGTGGTATAGGACAGTGACTGGGTAGGTGGGTGGTATAGGACAGTGACTGGGTAGGTGGGTGGTATAGGACAGTGTTTGACTGGGTAGGTGGGTGGTATATGACAGTGACTGGGTAGATGGGTGGTATAGGACAGTGTTTGGCTGGGTAGGTGGGTGGTATAGGACAGTGACTGGGTAGGTGGGTGGTATAGGACAGTGACTGGGTAGGTGGGTGGTATAGGACAGTGTTTGACTGGGTAGGTGGGTGGTATAGGACAGTGTTTGACTGGGTAGGTGGGTGGTATAGGACAGTGTTTGACTGGGTAGGTGGGTGGTATAGGACAGTGTTTGACTGGGTAGGTGGGTGGTATAGGACAGTGACTGGGTAGGTGGGTGGTATAGGACAGTGTTTGACTGGGTAGGTGGGTGGTATAGGACAGTGACTGGGTAGGTGGATGGTATAGGACTGTGACTGGGTAGGTGGGTGGTACAGGACAGTGACTGGGTAGGTGGGTGGTATAGGACAGTGACTGGGTAGGTGGGTGGTATAGGACAGTGTTTGACTGGGTAGGTGGGTGGTATAGGACAGTGACTGGGTAGGTGGGTGGTATAGGACAGTGACTGGGTAGGTGGGTGGTATAGGACAGTGACTGGGTAGGTGGGTGGTATAGGACAGTGTTTGACTGGGTAGGTGGGTGGTATAGGACAGTGTTTGACTGGGTAGGTGGGTGGTATAGGACAGTGACTGGGTAGGTGGGTGGTATAGGACAGTGACTGGGTAGGTGGGTGGTATAGGACAGTGACTGGGTAGGTGGGTGGTATAGGACAGTGACTGGGTAGGTGGGTGGTATAGGACAGTGTTTGACTGGGTAGGTGGGTGGTGTAGGACAGTGACTGGGTAGGTGGGTGGTATAGGACTGTGACTGGGTAGGTGGGTGGTATAGGACAGTGACTGGGTAGGTGGGTGGTATAGGACAGTGACTGGGTAGGTGGGTGGTACAGGACAGTGACTGGGTAGGTGGGTGGTATAGGACAGTGACTGGGTAGGTGGGTGGTATAGGACTGTGACTGGGTAGGTGGGTGGTACAGGACAGTGACTGGGTAGGTGGGTGGTATAGGACTGTGACTGGGTAGGTGGGTGGTATAGGACAGTGACTGGGTAGGTGGGTGGTATAGGACAGTGTTTGGGTAGGGTAGGTGGGTGGTACAGGACAGTGACTGGGTAGGTGGGTGGTGTAGGACAGTGACTGGGTAGGTGGGTGGTATAGGACTGTGACTGGGTAGGTGGATGGTATAGGACTGTGACTGGGTAGGTGGGTGGTATAGGACAGTGACTGGGTAGGTGGGTGGTATAGGACAGTGTTTGGGTAGGGTAGGTGGGTGGTACAGGACAGTGACTGGGTAGGTGGGTGGTGTAGGACAGTGACTGGGTAGGTGGGTGGTATAGGACTGTGACTGGGTAGGTGGGTGGTATAGGACAGTGACTGGGTAGGTGGGTGGTATAGGACAGTGTTTGACTGGGTAGGTGGGTGGTATAGGACAGTGACTGGGTAGGTGTTACATGTTGGGTGTAAATTACAGGTGGGTGTTAACACTGGATCTGTAAAAGGTGATCAATCACTGGCTGACAACTGTTGGGAACAGTTTCTCATATATCCTGTCAACTGCTGGCTGATAATGGTTGGCAGGAAAGAAGTCGTATGGTCTTTCTGCCAGTGGTGAGCAGTAGGATTACTTTCCAGATGGACTCTGGAGAAAGTTGTGAATAAGTGAAAGATAAGATACAACATTTCATAAATGTACAGAAAGTTGTCTGTTGGCTCCAGTGCAGAAACAAAACAAAACAAAACATTAAACACATACAGAATAGAATGGTTAAGAAGATTTTTTTTCTTCCTTTATATGTTAGGAAACTAATTTTGGTCAGCTGATGCAGGCAGAAAACCTAAATGTTGGAGAAATCATTCAGAGACAGTCTTGTGTGGGGGAGGAAAAAAAACAAAAACAAGAGAGGCAAGGCCTTCAAGACTCACTTGTGATACACTTTAAAAAAAAAAATCCAAGCTTTTTATGTATTGAGTATAATTTCAAAATGTAATGTTTAAGATGAGAAAGATCAGTTTAAAGCAAATTAACTCCCCTAGCATTACAGAGTAATTTCCCTTTTTTACTATCTGCACCAAAACGTTTGCAAAATAAATAAAACTTCCATGCTTACCAAAAGAAGTTCCTGTTTGAACAAAAAATGACAATAATGACTGCTCCAGCTGTTGGGTCAGAATATCAGATCAAAGTGCCAAGTTTAGAGAAAACAAAAAATATAAATATAACAGTAAATGCAGTTTGCATATAATTAGGCTTCATTCTTTATTTTTTTGTGCCCATCCCAGAGGCGCAATATTGTTTTAAACAAGATGACTGGAAAGAACTGAATTTTTCCTATTTTTATGCCAAATTTGGTGTCAACTGACAAAGTAGTTGCAAAGAAAATGTCAATGTTAAAGTTTACCATGGACACACAGACACACACACACACAGACAACCGAACACCGGGTTAAAACATAGACTCACTTTGTTTACACAAGTGAGTCAAAAAAGTGGATGAATACAGTTTGCTTGGCATGATCCTTCTCAGCCTTCAGTTTTTCATTACAGCTGGTCAGTGACTTTCTACCTCTCTGTCCTGTCTCTGACTTTTCTCACTTTCCTCCTTCCCCCTCTGCGTAGCTGTTTTATTAATCCTGTGATTTTTTTGTTCTCTCCCCCGTTGGCTGTTAGCACCACCAGCCAGACCCCGTGTGTGGAATGGTAGATGGCCTCTCTGCTCTGTCTGTCCGGTGTCTTTGCAGACAGTGCACCCATTGTCAGGCCTGCTGCTGTCAGAAGAGGCGGCAGGGTGGACTGTTAGCGGGTTGCGTTGCGTAGTGTCTCCCTGCATGCCCTGTGTTCGGTTCCCCTGTCGCTGACAGTTCCCTGACTGGTTTTCTGCCTTCTGTTGGTTCACTGGATGTTGGTGTTAGTGAGGATCTGGTGGGTGGGTGTGTGGCCCACTGGTCCTCTGAGTGGGATGGGGGGGTGGGGGGGGGGGTGATGCCATCTGACATATTACTTCTGTGGCAGCACCACTGTTTGTAGGAGGAGGAGGGTGTGTGTGTGTGTGTGTGTGTGTGTGTGTGTGATTTCAGGTGTGTGTGTGTGTGTGTGTTCCAATGAAGTAAGCAAAACTGCCACCAGATACTTAATCCTTTCTAGATTTCTTGACGCTCAGAAAGGATCAATAAGCAACATGATATAAAAAGTAGACATGTAAAGGAAAAAAAACAACCAACCAAAAAACCCCAAACAAACCCCAAAGTTTTCTGTCCTTGTGAATCTGTGAGTTGCACAAGGTACCGATATCAGTGTGTGTTTCCTCACTGCACCCGATGCCTTTGGTTGGACTGGATGTTGACAGTTTATAATTTTCTGGGTTTTTTTTGATATATGTAAATTGTGTAGAAAATCCCACAGAGCAGCGAGTAGTCAGTTCACAGGTGTTTTAGCTTTTCATTTTTTTTTTGTTTTTTTTTCTGCATGAATTAGAACAGTGGACTGGCAAAGCTTTGTTGATGTAAATTGGAAGTTTTCATTGCTTCTGTTATGCCTGTATGCATAGTTTTATCAAAGCCTCTTACTCAGCTGTCCAGTCGGAGTGGGCTGTTGAGATGTGGCCTGAGGGAGAACTGTCACCTCTTTGGGGGGTGGGGGCTTGATGCCTTGAAGAGCAAGGCTGAAGGTGACTGGAGGATGGCGCTAACATGACAGAATTCCTCCTCACCTGTTCATGCTCTGCTGTTTCAAATTGCGTATTGACTGACTGTAACGGTGTTGCAGCAAGCACCGTCTTAGTATGCTCAGAAAATGTTTGAAACAATAATAAGCAGAGATGTATCAGTTATGTTCACATGATGTATACACATGTGATAACATAGTCTATTTTTCTTGCAAAATGTGTGTATGGGTGCATTTGTGTGTGTGTGTGCGTGTGTGTGTGCATGTGTGCGCATGCACATGACACGCTCATGCACATGGATTTGGAAAGTTTGTGTATTCATGTTGGAGGAAAGCAGATTTGCACTCACTATGTTGGCACATGTTGGTTGCTGTTGTTGTTGTTCTACTTGTTTTTGTTGTTCTTTGGTGAATGGATTTTGTTGTGTAGGTTTGTAGGCATGGGTTTGTTAGTCGAGCGTTTTGACATAGATCTTAAATAAAGACAGACAGTTGCCTGGAGAAGCAGAGAAGCAAGCACATGAAGCACAATCTATACAAACAAAAAAAAAAAAAAAAAATCATTTGCTGGAGAAGCTTAACTCTTTCCATACGAACGGCAAAAGAGACGACGTTAACAGCGTTTCAGCCCAATTATCATCATCAAAATATTGCAAGCGGAAGGCTCTTATACTGAAGAGGTGAATGTTGACAAAGAATACCACAATTCTGATGACGGAAGCTAAAGGTTGGGTCATTCAGACACCCACTGGACATCCGAGGGGTCTGTGTAGGACTGGCCATACTGAGTGAGTTAAGCTTAAGAGCATAGACTGCAAAGCACACAGACTTGCTCTTGATGTGCCTTTCATTAGGAAAAAAAAAAAGAAGGATAATTGTTTTGATACTCCAGGTCTAAACATTTATCAAAAAGCTGCAAGGTTCTAAATATTACATCAGGAAAAGTAACAGATCAGAAATCACCTTACGAAAAATAGCTAAATGTATATACATGTATCTATAGATAATTAGTTGGTATGTTGATTTTAGACTTGTGACCTAACATCAGAAATCACCCCAGGTAATAATCATTGACATACAACATCAAGTCCTTGCCCCATGAGGTAGACGAATAAATACATGAAACAGATCACACTGACGCTGACAAGGATGAAAATAAAATACAGTGGAAACAAACTGAAGTCTTCATGATACGTTGAGAGAATAGATACTTCAGCTGACTGAAAGT
>NC_134884.1:1880589-1933089 GCF_041734735.1 Babylonia areolata
GTCTGCTGACAGCTGAGTGCCATTGATTGTTTCTGGTGAGTGATGAGTGTGTCTGCTGACAGCTGAGTGCCATTGATTGTTTCTGGTGAGTGATCGGTGTGTCTGCTGACAGCTGAGTGCCATTGATTGTTTCTGGTGAGTGATGAGTGTGTCTGCTTACAGCTGAGTGCCATTGAATCTCCCTTGTGTCAGTCCTGTCTTCAGGCCATCCTACAGAACAAAGCGTCTCGTTGACGCTACAAGTCCCTCCGTCACCCAGTTCCTAACCCACCGATTCTGTCGTTACCCGTGACGCTAGTTAGTGGGAAAACTCCGTTCTGGATTCATCTGAACTTTTTTTTTCTATTTGTTGAATGTTCAGTGGACTTAAACACTAGTTTTTCTCAGTCGACTGTGTGTGTGTGTGTGTGTGTGTGTGTGTGTGTGCTGTGAAATGAATGAAGGAGGAATGTGGCAGAATGGTAAAGATGCTGATCTGCCAACACAGAGTCCATGAAGGTTTGGGTTCCGTTCCAGCCCTCGCGCTTTCTCTCAAGTTTGACTGGAAAATCAAACTGAGCATTTAGTCATTTGGATGAGATATAAGACATTTTTTTTTTGTTTTTGTTTTTTTGTAAAAACGGTCATGAGTGCAGCACACACTTCACTCACTAAAAAAAGAACTCATAGCAACAAAAGTAGTGACCTCTGGCAAAATTCTATAGGAGAAATCCACTCTGATAGGTACACAAATATATATATAGGGAGAGAGAGAGAGAGAGAGAGAGAGAGAGAAAAGAACTTAATGAAGAAGTCTGAATATAGAGTGATGACTGACATCCTGACCTGTACGCTCTGATCTATCTCAGTGAGGTGATAGCCCTTCACTGACATCCTGACCTGTAAGCTCTGTCCTATCTCAGTGAGGTGACAGCCTTTCACTGACATCCTGACCTGTAAGCTCTGACCTATGTCAGTGAGGTGACAGCCCTTCACTGACATCCTGACCTGTACGCTCTGTCCTATCTCAGTGAGGTGACAGCCCTTCACTGACATCCTGACCTGTAAGCTGTGTCTGATCTCAGTGAGGTGACAGCCCTTCACTGACATCCTGACCTGTAAGCTGTGTCTGATCTCAGTGAGGTGACAGCCCTTCACTGACATCCTGACCTGTAAGCTGTGTCTGATCTCAGTGAGGTGACAGCCCTTCACTAACATCCTGACCTGTAAGCTCTGTACTATCTCAGTGAGGTGACAGCCCTTCACTGACATCCTGACCTGTAAGCTGTGTCTGATCTCAGTGAGGTGACAGCCCTTCACTGACATCCTGACCTGTAAGCTCTGTCTTGCCTCAGTGAAGTGACAGCCCTTCACTGACATCCTGACCTGTAAGCTGTGTCTGATCTCAGTGAGGTGACAGCCCTTCACTGACATCCTGACCTGTAAGCTGTGTCTGATCTCAGTGAGGTGACAGCCCTTCACTGACATCCTGACCTGTAAGCTCTGTCTTGCCTCAGTGAAGTGACAGCCCTTCACTGACATCCTGACCTGTAAGCTCTGTCTGATCTCAGTGAGGTGACAGCCCTTCATTGACATCCTGACCTGTAAGCTCTGTCTGATCTCAGTGAGGTGACAGCCCTTCATTGACATCCTGACCTGTAAGCTCTGTCTGATCTCAGTGAGGTGACAGCCCTTCACTGATTAGCAAGTTTGTCAGCAGCAGTGAGGGGTGTTAACTCACTCAGTACGGCCAGTCCTCTCTTCTCCTCTACACAGACCCCTCGGATGTCCAGTGGGTGTCTGAATGACCCAACCTTTAGCTTTCGTCACCAGAATTGTGGTATTCTTTGTCAACATTCATCTCTTCAGTATAAGAGCCTTCAGCTTGCAATATTTTGATGGTGGTAATTAGGGTGAAACGCTGTTAACGTCGTCTCTTTCGCCGTTCGTATGGAGAGAGTTAATACCTTTTATTTAATGCCTGTGGCAGGGTATCTGGCCTAACTGAATGTTGTTGTTTTCTTTTGGACGTGTTTGTCTTTTGTGTCATCAGTGTTAACTCATTATTTGCCCATTTACTTTGTTGCCCGTTTGTTTGGGTGATATTTGTTTGTCTTTTGTATCATCAGTAGTGTTTTGTTATTTGCCTGTTTATTTTCGTGCCCAATTATTTCGTTGATGTATATTGGGTTCATGCACAGTATGTGATGAGGCATTAATCTTAAGAAACTAATTCTCTCTCTCTCTCTCTCTCTCTCTCTCTCTCTCTCTCTCATTCTCTGTCACTGTTTCTCTATCTCTTCTCAAATATACACATACATGTATGCACACACGTACCATGCACAAATGTATAGATACATGTATGCATACACATACCATGCACAAATGTATACATGCATGCATGCACATGTACAACATGCGTAGGCTGTTGTGCAAGAGGTCAGAAGCTGGAAATGGATGCATTTGTTAGGGCTGTTTAAGATTTAAGATGGTTTGGGCAAACATGAATATGCATGAGCACTATTTGTGTATATGTATGAGCCATATTTATGGTGGTTTGTGCAGAAAGGGATGTGTATGGATTAATGTTAGTTGTTTATTGTGGTTTGAGCATATATATGGATCTATATATATACATGAGCACCATTGATAGTGGTTCATGAAGAAGTAGATGAGTGTGTATGAGCGCTGTTTATGATGGGTCACAAATAAGGCTGACAACAGAAGCAGAGGCAGGCTACTAGAAACTTTCTGTCTGTCTGTCTGTTGGTTTGTTTCTGTCCGTCTGTCTGTTCCCACTGTTGCTGTCTTTCCTTTTGTCTCTTGTGTTTGTTTCTGTTTCTCTGTCTCACTTTTTTTTTTACTGTTGTGTCTGTGTTGTGCTTCCTTCCCTGAAGTTCCGTGTGCATGCTAATTGTGGTGAGTGTGTCACACTTTTTCTCTGTCGAGTTGTGCTGTGTTTGGTGAATGTGGTGAGTGTGCCTCATTTCGTGTTGTTCCGTGTGTGCTGATAGCGGTGAGTGTGTGACGCCTTTCTCCGTTAAACTGTGCTCTTTTTGCTAATTGTAGTGTGTTGTTCCTTTGAGGAAGTATCAGTGTAGATAGCGATACACCCCCCGCCACCCTTCCGTCTGCTAGCTTGGTTCTAGAAATGTCCTTTTCTCTTGCTCTGTCCCGCATTATTTCATCAAGCTTTGCAGTGTGTGTGCCGGTTGTTGTGACAGTACAGTACATTCCCAGAAAGCGATGTTGCCCAGTGTGTTCCTATCCACTGTGTCTAGGGCCCAGCACAGGAAGGCAGTGACATCGCTTCCTGGGAAACTGATGCCCTCTGGCTGGAGGATGCTGTGCTCTAGTGGCATAAAGACGTTTGAAAACAAGAGAACACTGGCCATTAAAGAGAAGCGTGAGCGAAGGAAGCAGGGCTCAACTTCTGGAGACGTTTTCCATTGCAACACCTGTGGGAAGTGCTGTGCATCCAGAATTGGCCTCTTGTCCCATATGAGGACACACACTGACAGATAAGCCTGCCTGCCTGCTCATCCGTCGGACCGACGGGAGACTCCATCAGTACCTTCCTCTTCATTGTGTCACACTGTGCTGTGATGTGATGGTTGTCCTATATTCCTGCATCAAGCAGTGTTGGACAGTTGTCTTCAGGACGGTGCTGTGTCCTGGGGAAAGGTGTTTTACTCTGCTTTTCCTCACTCCATCCAGGTGTGACTGGTCACCTGAAGATTAAAACAGTGGAAGGAGAAGACTGGGCCCTGCCTTCCTGTGCCCAGCCCTGGACATAGTGGATATGAATTCACTGTCTTCCTGTGCCCAGCCCTAGACACAGTGGACATGAATTCACTGCCTTCCTGTGCTCAACCCCAGACACAGTGGATATGAATTCACTGCCTTCCTGTGCCCAGCCCCAGACACAGTGGATATGAATTCACTGCCTTCCTGTGCCCAGCCCTAGACACAGTGGACATGAATTCACTGCCTTCCTGTGCTGAGCCCTAGACACAGTGGACATGAATTCACTGCCTTCCTGTGCTGGGCCCTAGACACAGTGGGTAAGAATTCACTGCCTTCCTGTGCCGAGCCCTAGACACAGTGGACATGAATTCACTGTCTTCCTGTGCTGAGCCCTAGACACAGTGGACATGAATTCACTGCCTTCCTGTGCTGAGCCCTAGACACAGTGGGTATGAATTCACTGCCTTCCTGTGCTGAGCCCTAGACACAGTGGACATGAATTCACTGCCTTCCTGTGCCCAGCCCTAGACACAGTGGACATGAATTCACTGCCTTCCTGTGCCCAGCCCTAGACACAGTGGACATGAATTCACTGCATTCCTGTGCTGGGCCCTAGACACAGTATGAATTCACTGCCTTCCTGTGCTGGGCCCTAGACACAGTGGATATGAATTCACTGCCTTCCTGTGCTGGGCCCTAGACACAGTGAGTATGAATTCACTGCCTTCCTGTGCTGGGCCCTAGACACAGTGGATATGAATTCACTGTCCTGTGATGGCTGTAAAACGCTGTGGGACATTTAAACTTAAGGTTTAATTGTCTTAGAGGTGTGTGTGTGTGTGTGTGTGTCCTACAATCCTTTATCAAGTGGTGTGTGTGTGTGTGTGTGTGTGTGTGTGTGTATTTCTGTGTGCATGCGCGTGTGTATGTGTGTGTGTGCGTGTGTGTATTTCTGTGTGCGCGCGTGTGTGTGTGTGTGCGTGTGTGTGTGTGTGTGCGTGCAGCACCAACCCAGACAGTGGGGAGTACCACCGCAGCCACCACCACCACGCCACCGTCCACGCTTACTACGTCCTGGACCTCTACAACTCCCACGTGGGTTAACCCCCCACCCCCTCCACCCCCCCCACACCCCTCCCCTGCCCTGTCGCCATGGTTACTGTCTGTCAGGATGGGATGGAAGAGGGGAGTTGGGTGACGGGGGTGGGGGTGGTGGTGGATGAATGTGCAAACAGAGGAGGAATCCTTTGTGTTTGCATTCACCGCCGGCTTGTGTTTTATTGTGTCTGTGTAGGAGGAAGTGGGGGGAGTGTGGGGGAAGGGGGTGGAGTGGGGGATGTGAAGGGAATGTTTGCTTTTTTTTCTTTTTTTTTTCAGGTGTCCAGATAGTTCAGTGTGTGTGTGTGTGTGTGATCAGGCTCAGCAGTTTCAGTTTCTCAAGGAGGCGTCACTGCGTTTGGATAAATCAGTGTACAAACTCAACTCCACATCTGCTAGGCAGATGCCTGACAGCAGCCTGTCCCAACACGCGGAGTCAGGCCTTGAGTGCATGCATATTTTGTGCACCTTTCAGAGTGGATTTCTTCTAGTTCTAGGTTCTGTTTCAGTGCACCAAGTGGATGCAGCACACGGGACCTCGGTTTATCGTCTCATCCAAATGACCAGACGCTCAGTTTGAGTTTCCAGTCAAACTTGGGTGAAAGGGAGAGAGCGGGATTTGAACCCAGCCCCTCACGGACTCTCTGTACTGGCAGATGAGCGTCTTAACCATTCTGCCACCTTCCTCAGGATAATAATAATGGATACTGATATAGCACACTATCCAGAAATCTGCTCTAGGTGCTTTACAAAAACGCTTTTGTTAACATAAAACATTTCATCAGTGTTACATACGCACACCAAAATGTGACTACACACACACACACACACACACACTGCATACATACATGTGTATGTAACAGCTACCCTAACACATACGCACACATAGGCAGGCACAAACTTACATAAACACACGCACACACAATACACATTCATATACATGCATGTAGTTATGTACACATACATATGTATACACACATAGTCAAGCACAGCTAACACAAAGGAAGTGGACCTGCCACAATTGAACTTATTGCTGAGGGAAAAGGTGAGTTTTGAGACGAGATTTAAAAGATGCGAGGGAATCAGAATGACGGAGGTTATCAGGGAGCTTGTTCCATGTCTTTGAGAAGGGACAGGGATGTGGGAAGAAGATGTGTCAACAATGTTTTTGAAACATTGCGCAACTGTTCGCACTGCCTGATGCAAACACAGTAACGAAAGAAATAGCCACTTGGTGACCTGATCAATAGTTCCCTGTGGACCGCCGACGCTGGGTCCGTGACAGACGAAGCCAGGTGTGGCCACATATGGGGGGCTCGTAGTGCCACTTGAATGGTGCAGATGACGGGCGCAGTATCTGAGCGGTTAAAGCGTTGGACTTTCAGTCTGAGGGTCATGGGTTCGAACCTCCGTCACGGTGCCTCCTGGTGGGTAAAGGATGGAGATTTTTCCGATCTCCCAGGTCAGCATATGTGCAGTGCCTGTACCCCCTTTGTGTGTATACGCAAAGCAGAAGATCCAATACGCACGTTAAAGATCCTGTAATCCATGTCAGCATCTGGCGGATTGTGGAAACAAGAACATACCCAGCATGCACACCCCTGAAAGCGGAGATTGGCTGCCTACATGGCGGGGTAGAAACAGTCATATACATAAAAGCCCACTCGTGTACATACAAGAGAACATGGGAGGTGCAGCCCATAAACACTGAAGAGGAAGAAGAAGAAGTGGTGCAGATGATGGTGCAGATCACTGTTGTCTCCCCATCTGCTCCCCAGAGCTTTAAATGATGTCAGAACTTAGATCTCTGTTGTCTCCCCATCTGCTCCCCAGAGCTTTAAATGATGTCAGAATTCAGATCACTGTTGTCTCCCCATCTGCTCTCTCCAGAGCTTTAAATGATGTCAGAACTTAGATCTCTGTTGTCTCCCCATCTGCTCCCCAGAGCTTTAAATGATGTCAGAATTCAGATCTCTGTTGTCTCCCCATCTGCTCCCCAGAGCTTTAAATGATGTCAGAACTTAGATCTCTGTTGTCTCCCCATCTGCTCTCCACAGAGCTTTAAATGATGTCAGAATTCAGATCTCTGTTGTCTCCCCATCTGCTCTCTACAGAGCTTTAAATGATGTCAGAATTCAGATCTCTGTTGTCTCCCCATCTGCTCCCCAGAGCTTTAAATGATGTCAGAATTCAGATCTCTGTTGTCTCCCCATCTGCTCCCCAGAGCTTTAAATGATGTCAGAACTTAGATCTCTGTTGTCTCCCCATCTGCTCTCCACAGAGCTTTAAATGATGTCAGAACTTAGATCTCTGTTGTCTCCCCATCTGCTCCACAGAGTTTTAAATGATGCCAGAATTCAGATCACTGTTGTCTCCCCATCTGCTTCACAGAGCTTTAAATGATGTCAGAACTTAGATCTCTGTTGTCTCCCCATCTGCTCTCCACAGAGCTTTAAATGATGTCAGAATTCAGATCTCTGTTGTCTCCCCATCTGCTCCCCAGAGTTTTAAATGATGTCAGAATTCAGATCACTGTTGTCTCCCCATCTGCTCTCCACAGAGCTTTAAATGATGTCAGAATTCAGATCTCTGTTGTCTCCCCATCTGCTCTCCACAGAGCTTTAAATGATGTCAGAATTCAGATCTCTGTTGTCTCCCCATCTGCTTCACAGAGCTTTAAATGATGTCAGAATTCAGATCTCTGTTGTCTCCCCATCTACTCTCCACAGAGCTTTAAATGATGTCAGAATTCAGATCTCTGTTGTCTCTCCATCTGCTCCCTAGAGTTTTAAATGATGTCAGAATTCAGATCTCTGTTGTCTCCCCATCTGCTCTCCACAGAGCTTTAAATGATGTCAGAATTCAGATCTCTGTTGTCTCTCCATCTGCTCCACAGAGCTTTAAATGATGTCAGAATTCAGATCTCTGTTGTCTCCCCATCTGCTCCACAGAGCTTTAAATGATGTCAGAATTCAGATCTCTGTTATCTCCCCATCTGCTCTCCACAGAGCTTTAAATGATGTCAGAATTCAGATCTCTATTGTCTCCCCATCTCTTCCCCAGAGCCCGGCCTGCTACCCGGCCTTGACCTTCGTGCCCAGCAAGAGGGGTGAGCGGAGGAGTGGGGGGCTGTTGCTGAGGGGGGACGCAGAGGGGAGGGTGGTGGTGTGGCAGGTGCCGGAGGTATCCGAGCGCCAGATGACGCTGGTTCGCCAGGAGAGCTTCGACCGCCTGCCCGCCCTCACCCCGAAGCTGTGCACTACCCTACAGGACCTGTGGAACACCCACATCGGGCAGTCACCTGGGCTGTTACATGGACTGGTCAGTGTGTGTGTGTGTGTGTGTTGTGTGTGTGTGTGGTGTGTTTGTGTATGGTGTGTGTGTGTGTGTTGTGTATGGTGTGTGTGTGTTGTGTGTGTGTGTGGTGTGTATGTGTGTGTGTATGGTGTGTGTGTTGTGTGTGTGTGTGGTGTGTATGTGTGTGTGTATGGTGTGTGTGTTGTGTGTGTGTTGTGTGTGTGTGTGGTGTGTATGTGTGTGTGTATGGTGTGTGTGTTGTGTGTGTGTGTGGTGTGTATGTGTGTGTGTATGGTGTGTGTGTTGTGTGTGTGTGTGGTGTGTATGTGTGTGTGTATGGTGTGTGTGTGTGTGTACTACCCTACAGGACCTGTGGAACACCCACATCGGGCAGTCACCTGGGCTGTTACATGGACTGGTCAGTGTGTGTGTGTGTTGTGTGTTGTGTGTCTGAGTTGTGTATGGTGTGTGTGTGTGTGTGTGTATGGTGTGTGCGTGTGTGTTGTGTATGGTGTGTGTGTTGTGTGTGTGTGTGGTGTGTATGTGTGTTGTGTATGGTGTGTGTGTTGTGTGTGTGTGTGGTGTGTATGTGTGTGTGTATGGTGTGTGTGTGTGCACTACCCTACAGGACCTGTGGAACACCCACATCGGGCAGTCACCTGGGCTGTTACATGGACTGGTCAGTGTGTGTGTGTTGTGTGTTGTGTGTCTGAGTTGTGTATGGTGTGTGTGTGTGTGTGTGTGTGTATGGTGTGTGTGTATGTACCATGCTACAGGACCTATGGAACACCAACATCAGGCAGTCACCTGGGCTGTTAATGGACTGGTCAGTGTGTGTATGTGTGTGTTTGTGTGTGTGTGTGTGTGTGAGTGTGTGTGTTTGTGTTGTTTGTGTGTGTGTGTGTGTGTGTTGTGTGTGTGTGTGTTTGTGTTGTTTGTGTTGTTTGTGTGTGTGTATGTTCTTCGTCTTCTTCATCATGATCATCACCTTGTGTGCCATTGCAGTGTGAGGAGGAGGGGGAGGGGGGTGTGAAGGTGACGGCCACCATCTACATCATTATCATTGATTATCATCATCATTAC
This sequence comes from Babylonia areolata, assembly GCF_041734735.1. Taxonomy (NCBI): domain Eukaryota; kingdom Metazoa; phylum Mollusca; class Gastropoda; order Neogastropoda; family Buccinidae; genus Babylonia; species Babylonia areolata. The sequence goes on from NC_134884.1 coordinate 1,889,794, forward strand.
TGTTGTTATAACCCTGTGTGTTGCACAGTGTGAGGAGGAGGGGGAGGGGGGTGTCAAGGTGACGGCCACCATCTACATCATTATCATTGATTATCATCATCATTACTGTTGTTATAACCCTGTGTGTTGCACAGTGTGAGGAGGAGGGGGAGGGGGGTGTCAAGGTGACGGCCACCATCTACATCCCCTCGCAGGGTCGTGTGGTGTGTGGGCGGGAGAACGGCACCATCGTCATCGTGCCCGCCGTCACCTGTGTCATCAAACAGCTCACCGGACACACCCCCCACAACCAGGGTACGCATGTACACCCGCATGCGCATGTATGCATGCTCGCATCATGTGTGTGTGCACACCCCCAGACACACTCACACGCTTGCATGCATGCTAACACACACGCACGCTCAACACACATATGTGCACTCACACACACACACACACACACACTTTCTTAACTCTGCGTGTGCTTGTGTATATCATGTCTTTCAACTCAACTGTTTTTGTAAAATGTTGCCCTGTTAAAAGTGAATGAAAATATTTTAGAAAAAGTAGTAGTAGTAATAGTATTCGTAGTAGAAGAAGCAGCAGTAGTAGTAGTAGTAGCAGTACCAGCAACAGTTTGATTTGCCTGTGATGATGCGCACACAGAAACGGCAGTGAAGAAGCTGTAGAACTATATTAGTGAAAAAGCTGTCGTGCTTTATCAGAAGTAGTCGTAGTATGATGATGATGATGGTTTTCCCGTGATGACGCACACAGAGATGGCGGTGAAGAAGCTGTCGGGTCACGACGGTCGGGTGACGTGCCTGCTGTACCCGTTCAGCGAGTGTACCCGCTATGAGCCTCACCACCTGTTGTCCGGGGGCCTGGACTTCTCCGTCATCCTGTGGGACATCAACTCCGGCTCTCGCATCCACACCTTCACCGTGCATGGCGGCATGCTGGAACAGCTGATCGTGCCCCCTGCCAACTGCAATGTTAGTTTGTGTGTGTGTGTGTGGAGGTGGTGTGTGTGTGAGAGAGAGGGGGAAGAGGAAGGAAGGAAGAAAGGAAAGAGAGAGAGTACACCTTCACCGTGCATGGCGGCATGCTGGAACAGGTCATTGTGCCCAAATCCAACTGCAGTGTTAGTTTGTGTGTGGGAGGAGGGGGTGCGTGAGGGTGTGGAGGTGGTGTGTGTGTGTGAGAGAGAGAGAGGGAGAAGAGGAAGGAAGGAAGGAAGGAAAGAGAGAGAGTACACCTTCACCGTGCATGGCGGCATGCTCGAACAGCTGATCGTGCCCCCTGCCAACTGCAATGTTAGTTTGTGTATGTGTGAGTGTGGAGGTGGTGTGTGCGTGAAAGAGAGGGGGAAGAGGAAGGAAGGAAGGAAAGAGAGAGCACACCTTCATCGTGCAACTGCAATGTTGGTATAAAAAAATTAAAGAAAAAAAAATCCCTACAATATTAGTTTGTATGTGTGTGGTGTGTTTGGGTGGGAGTAGGGTGGGTGTGTCGCAGTGTGTGGGTGTGGGTGTGACAGGGTGTGTGTGTGGGGGGGGGGAGGGTATGTGTGGGTGTATGTGTATTTGGAGGGGAGTGGGGGTGAATGTGTATGTGGGGGGGGGGGGGGGGGTACGTGGGTGAAGGTGTGGGTGTGTGGGACCTGGGGTAACAGGCAATGTGGTTTAGTGTGTGTGTGTGTGTGGGCATGTGCATGTATGTGTGTGTGTGCATTTGTGTATGCGTGTGTGTGTGTGCGCGTGTTTGCGTGTGCATTTGTGCGTGTGCACGCGTGTGTGCATGGGTATGGCCATGAGAGAGAGGGAGAGGAGGAAGGAGATAGAGACAGCACACATTGGTCTCATCCACACCTTCACTGTACGTGGCGCCATGCTTGAACAACTCATCATGTCCCCTGCCAACTGCAGTGTTCATGCTTTGTGGGGGCAGGGGGCTGGGGGAGGGGGCTGGGGGGTCTTGGTGGGAGATACCAGAGGTAGGTAGATAGATAGATCGATATGTGTATATACTAGATAGATAGATAGATAGGTAGGTAGATGCATACATGCATGCATGAATATATGATATATATATATAGAGAGAGAGAGAGAGAGAGAGAGATACATACATACATACATACAGACATGCATACATACATATATAATTACATTGATACATAGTTATTTTAAGTAAGTAATATTGTTGGCAGACTGGGGATACACATATTCAAACACACGCATGTTTTAAGATAGTACATGCTTGTGCATGGATTTGTCAGAAGGCAGTGACACCTGGAGAAACTGTAAACTGGAAAAAAAAAACAAGAACAGTTTCAGTTTCAGTTTCAGTAGCTCAAGGAGGCGTCACTGCGTTCGGACAAATCCATATACGCTACACCACATCTGCCAAGCAAAGAACAACAAACAACAACCAAAACTGTTGCACTGCGTTCTGTCCTGCGGAACAGCCGCGCATCCTGTCGTCGGTGTGCTCGGTGGCCAGCGACCACTCGGTGGCGCTGCTGAGCCTGAAGGAACGAAAGTGCGTGATGCTGGCCAGCCGTCACCTCTTCCCCGTCAAGGTCATCCGCTGGCGCCCCCTGGACGACTTCATGGTGGTCAGCTGCACCGACGGCACTGTCTACGTCTGGCAGATGGAGACTGGTCAGTGGTGGGGATGGGTTGTTGTGTGTGTCTGTGTGTGTGTGTGTGCCTCCTGTCAGTAATACAAAAATGGCAGAGGAAGCTGTGGTTGTGTTTTTCATCTGTGAGACTGAGGACGAAGCTTGCAGTGGCTTCAATAAGAATGTTGTTGACAGATAAATGTGACTAGATTTCGGTTGTGGATATTTTGTATTTTTGTTATATTTTATTTTCATGCTGCTCTGTTTATTGCATGCATGTGGTAATTTCCTGTGGTAAGGTAATTACATTCTAGTAATTTCTGTACGTTCTTTTGACATTTAATTTTTGACTCACTTGTGTAAACATAGGGAGTCTATTTTCTAACCCGGTGTTTGGTTGTCTGTGTGTGTGTCTGTGTGTCCGTGGTAAACTTTAACATTGCGTTCTGCCTCTTGTTAGTGTGATGTGTTTGCTTTCAAACCAGTGCAGCTTGTGCATGAAGAAATTCCCTGCTCTCTTTGAAAGTAAACCGGGGTGCAGCATTTATATGGGTGCGCTCTATAGTGGGGATTTGACTGCAGACGATAACTGTGTGTGTGTGTGTGTGTGTGTGTGTGTGTGTGTGCTGTGGTGGCAGGCTGTCTGGATCGTGTGGTGAACGGCATCACGGCTGAAGAGATCGTCAACAACTGTGATGAGAACGCCTTGCCCAAGGAAACCCTGACCAACCCCTCCCTCACGCTGGCACAGGTAGGTTTGTCGCTCACCTGGCTTAGGTAGGTGTGTCTCTATATGGCACAGGTAGGCTTGTCTCTCACCTGGCACAGGTAGGTGTGTCTCTCACCTGGCACAGGTAGGCTTGTCTCTCACCTGGCTTAGGTAGGTGTGTCTGAACATGGCACAGGTAGGTTTGTCTCTCACCTGGCACAGGTAGGTGTGTCTCTCACCTGGCACAGGTAGGTGTGTCTCTCACCTGGCACAGGTAGGTGTGTCTCTCAGCTGGCACAGGTAGGTGTGTCTCTCACCTGGCACAGGTAGGCTTGTGTCTCACCTGGCACAGGTAGGTGTGTCTCTCACCTGGCACAGGTAGGTGTGTCTCTCACCTGGCACAGGTAGGTGTGTCTCTCAGCTGGCACAGGTAGGTGTGTCTCTCACCTGGCACAGGTAGGCTTGTGTCTCACCTGGCACAGGTAGGTGTGTCTCTCACCTGGCACAGGTAGGCTTGTCTCTCACCTGGCACAGGTAGGTGTGTCTCTCACCTGGCACAGGTAGGTGTGTCTCTTACCTGGCACAGGTAGGCTTGTCTCTCACCTGGCACAGGTAGGTGTGTCTCTCACCTGGCACAGGTAGGTTTGTCTCTCACCTGGCACAGGTAGGTTTGTCTCTCACTTGGCACAGGTAGGTTTGTCTCTCACCTGGCACAGGTAGGTGTGTCTCACCTGGCACAGGTAGGTGTGTCTCTCACCTGGCACAGGTAGGTGTGTCTCTCACCTGGCACAGGTAGGTGTGTCTCTCACCTGGCACAGGTAGGCTTGTCTCTCACCTGGCACAGGTAGGCTTGTGTCTCACCTGGCACAGGTAGGTGTGTCTCTCACCTGGCACAGGTAGGTGTGTCTCTCACCTGGCACAGGTAGGTTTGTCTCTCACCTGGCACAGGTAGGTGTGTCTCTCACCTGGCACAGGTAGGTTTGTCTCTCACCTGGCACAGGTAGGTGTGTCTCTCACCTGGCACAGGTAGGTGTGTCTCTCACCTGGCACAGGTAGGTGTGTCTCTCACCTGGCACAGGTAGGTGTGTCTCTCACCTGGCTTAGGTAGGTGTGTCTCTCACCTGGCACAGGTAGGTGTGTCTCTCACCTGGCACAGGTAGGTGTGTCTCTCACCTGGCACAGGTAGGTGTGTTTCTCACCTGGCAGGTGTGTCTCTCACCTGGCACAGGTAGGTATGTCTCACCTGGCACAGGTAGGCTTGTCTCTCACCTGGCACAGATAGGTGTGTCTCTCACCTGGCACAGGTAGATGTGTCTCTCACCTGGCACAGGAAGGTTTGTTTGTATCTCACCTGGCACGGGTAGGTTTGTGTCTCAGTTGGTACAGGTAGGTTTGTATCTCACCTGGGAAAGTAAGTGTGTCTCTCACTTGACACAGCTAGAGTTGTGTCTCTCACCTATAGGTGACACGCCAGGCCCTCAAAATAAAAGAGAAATGTGTGTTGTGTGAGATGCCAGGCCCTTGAAATAAAAGAAATGTGTGTTGTGTGACACTCCAGGCCCTCAAAATAAAAGAAATGTGTGTTGTGTGAGCAGAGAAATGCATGTTATCTGCCTTGGCAGGCCCTGAAGCGGCGGAACCTGGCCACGTTCCGAAACCTGGCGCAGCAGAAGCTTCAGCAGAGCTCCAGCCAGCAGGTGGCAGCACAGGGCCCCAAGGCCGAGTTCATCAAGCCCTCCGCCTTCCCCCTCCTTATCCAGGGGGTTCGAACCAACACCACCGACCCCGACGCTCACGTCCTCTTCTTCGACACTGAGTCCCTCATTGGTTAGTTCGCCGTTTTGTTTTTGCTATTGTTTGGTTTTGTGTGTTTTGTTGTGTTGGTTTTGTTTTGCTTTGACTCAGTCACCTGATTGGGTGGATTGGAAATTGGTTACGGTGCAGTGCATGTGTGTGGTTTTGTGTGGAAGATGCATGTACATGCGCATGTATGAGTGCAAGTGCATTTTGTGTGTGTGTGTGTGTGTGTGTGTGTGTGTGTGTTTTTGTGTTAGTGTATGTGTGTGTGCGTGTGCTTTTTTTGTATGGTGTATGTGTGTGTGTGTGGTTATAATTATGCTCTTCATGCATGTACATGCATGTGTATGAGTGTAAGTACATTGTGTGTGTGAGTACAGCGTGCATGTATCTCTCTGTTTGTGAATATATTTTGTGTGTGTATGCAGTTTAGTTCAGTTAATGCCTGTACGTGTGTGTGTTTGAGTGTAAATACATTGTGTGTGCGTGTGTGTATGTATGATAGCACATTCTCCGTGACAGAGCATTCTCTGTGTGTATGCGGCGGTTCAGTTCAGTTAGTGCATGTACATGTGTGTGTGTGTAAGTACATTGTGTGAGAGTACATTCTGTGTGTGAAACAGTTCAGCTGTTGTCAGAAGAGTTCTCCCTCCTGTCGCCGGGGGAACTGGAAGCGCGAGGATTGTCGTCGGGCCCGCTGATGGACAGGAAGGGAGGTAATCAGGAGGACGTCAACGAGGCCCAACAAAAACTGGCCGGTAAGAAGACGGCCTGGTGTCGCTCACCCTCATCATTCGCATTGATGCCTTTGACAGTATCAGTATCAGTATCAGCTCATGGAGGCGTCACTGCGTTCGGTCAAATCCATATACGCTACACCACATCTGCCAAGCAGATGCCTGACCAGCGGCGTAACCCAACGCGTTTAGTCAGGCCTTGAGAAAAATAAATAAATAAATAAAAATAATAATAAAAAAGAAAAAAGTTGGGTTTTTTTAATAATTTTTTTTTTAAATAGATAAATAAATACATAAAATAAAATAAATTAATTTAAAAAAACATGCACTAATATTGTGTAACTAAACTGATTACAGAATTGGCAAGTTACACAAACAGATTTTAACTACCTTTCAAATTCATGCCCCACTGACCTCATTCCACCAAGATTCTGCACTCAAAGGATTGACATCAATTCATATTTACCTGTATGTATTTCTGTTGTTGTTTTACGTCATCAGGCATTAAGGTTAACTTTCATTTCTGTTATGAACACACTTATAGTATATCTTGTCCAGTTGTCACAAACACACAAAAAATATTCCACAGGTGGTCACCATAACTGCCAATCTTTTTTTTTTTCTTTGACAGTGGTGATCTTTGGTCAGAGTCCAAGCTCTAAGCGCTTTGCAAACACACATCCATAAATATTGGTATAGCGCCTATTCTGTGTCAGAGTCCAAGCTCCAAGCGCTTTACAAACACACATCCATAAATATTGGTATAGCGCCTATTCTGTGTCAGAGTCCAAGCTCCAAGCGCTTTACAAACACACATCCATAAATATTGGTATAGCGCCTATTCTGTGTCAGAGTCCAAGCTCCAAGCGCTTTACAAACACACATCCATAAATATTGGTATAGCGCCTACTCTGTGTCAGAGTCCAAGCTCCAGGCGCTTTGCAAACACAGATCCATTTATGTTAATGCAGCTCCTATCATTGGTCAGAGACAAAACTCTCAGCACTTTTCTAACATGGAGTCATTGATACTTATACAGCCTCTATCCTCGGTCAGAGACCGAAATCTAATTGATTTACACACACTGAGTCGTCAGTGCTTACATAGTGCCAGTCCTCGGTCAGAGACTAAACTCTAAACTCTTTATGAATTCAGTCATTTGCACAACAGGCTGCCTACCTGCATAAAGCCGACTGACGGTCACCTTTAGGTGCTTATCATTTGTTTCCTGTGTCATTCAGTCAGGTTTTGAGCATGCACACACATGCACAAGCATATTGGAGTGGATTTTACTTCATAATTTTACCGGGGACAATGCCTCGTTGCCTTGGGTTCTTTAACATGCTCTACGTGCATGCTGCACATTGGACCTTTTGTGTGATCTGCTGATAACCCTGTATTTTAATGTGTGTTGTGCTTTGTGATGGATCAGTTAGTGTCTGTTGTGTGTAACGCGTGTTGTGAGATGTGTTGGATCAGCTGACAACCTCATGTACCTTTACCCCCCCTGTGACCCAGGGTTCATCGCCAAGGCGAGGGAGACGGCGGAGAACGTCAGCCAGAAGCTGCAGTCGCGCATGGACCTCCCGGGCAACGCCCACTCCAGCCCCGGCCGCGGGGGAGGGGTCGGAGGTCAGTCGACGGGCGGCGGCGGAGGTTCGACCCACTCCCCGCAGTGCCCCCGCCACCTGTCGCTGAGCAGTACCGCCGGGGCCCAGTCGCTCAGCATGCAGATTGCTCAGCTGTTGATGTCGTGTCTGCATGCCTGGGGTTTGGACCCCGACCTGGACCGTCTGTGTGTCAACAAGCTGGGCCTGCTGAAGCCGCGGTGCCCAGTGTCCTTTGGTCTGCTGTCCTACCAGGGTCACATGTCGCTCATGCTGCCTGGTGAGGAGGCGGGGGGGGTGGGGGTTGGGGGGGGAGTGGGGATGGGGGGGGGAGGGTTGGGGAGGGTGTGCTTGGGGATGCGGGGTGTGTATGGGTGTGTTTGTGTTAGTGTGTGTGTTTGTGTGTGTGTGTATGTATGTGTGTGTGTGTGTATGTGTTTTTTTGTGTGTGTGTATGTGTGTGTGTGCTGTTTGTCCACGCTGTCCCATGTCAGTTGGTATGGTTGGTGTCTTACCAGGAACACATGTCCCTTCTGCTGTCTGGAGAGAGAGAGAGAGTGTGTGTGTGTGTGTGTGTGTGTGTGTGTGTTTATGTGTGTTTGTGTGTGCTTGTGTGTGTGTATGTATGTGTGTGTGTGTATGTATGTGTGTGTTTGTGTGTGTGTGTGTGTGTGTGTCCATGCTGTCCCATGTCAGTTGGTATGGTTGGTGTCTTACCAGGAACACATGTCCCTTCTGCTGTCTGGAGAGAGAGAGAGAGAGAGTGTGTGTGTGTGTGTGTGTGTCCATGCTGTTTCATGTCAGTTGGTATGGTTGGTGTCTTACCAGGAACACATGTCCCTTCTGCTGTCTGGAGAGAGAGAGAGAGTGTGTGTGTGTGTGTGTGTATGTGTGTGTCTGTGTGTGTGTATGTATGTGTGTGTGTGTGTGTGTGTGTGTGTGTGTGTGTGTGTGTGTGTGTGTGTGTGTGTGTCCATGCTGTCCCATGTCAGTTGGTATGGTTGGTGTCTTACCAGGAACACATGTCCCTTATGCTGTCTGGAGAGAGAGAGAGTGAGTGTGTGTGTGTGTTCTTGTGTACTTCAAATACATCTGTTATTGCGCGTCACTTTGAGGTGTTTGAAAAGCTGTGTAAGTGTATTCTTGTTGCTGCTGTAGTTGTCTTTGTTGTTAGTAGTAATAGCAGTAGTAGCAGTATGAAACGCCCCACAAGCAGTCCCACCATGCTGTGTCTTGTTTTACTCAGGTGTTCCCATGTCTGGGTGCGAGCAACGTGTAGTGTGTCTGAGCAGTGTGTAGCGTGTTGACCTTGTCACGGATGGGCGCAATAGCCGAGTGGTTAAAGCGTTGGACTTTCAATCTGAGGGTCCCGGGTGGGTAAAGGGTGGAGATTTTTCCGATCTCCCAGGTCAACATATGTGCAGACCTGCCAGTGCCTGAACCCCCTTCGTGTGTAAACGCATGCAGAAGATCAAATACGCACGTTAAAGATCCTGTAATCCATGTCAGCGTTCGGTGGGTTATGGAAACAAGAACATACCCAACATGCACACCCCCGAAAACGGAGTATGGCTGCCTACATGGAGGGGTAAAAACGGTCATACGCGTAAAAGCCCACTCGTATGCATACGAGTGAACGCAGAAGAAGAAGAAGGTGGGTTATGGAAACAAAAACATACCCAGCATGCACACCCCCAAAAACGAAGCCTGGCTGCCTACATGGCGGGGTAAAAACGGTCATGCACGTAAAAGCCCACTCGTGTACATGCGAGTGTACATGGGAGTTGCAGCCCACGAAAGCAGAAGAAGAAGAAGAAGAAGAAGACCTTGTTACGGCGGTGTTGTGTGATACAGGCTGGCAGGCAGGCATGCACCACACCCTGACAGTGGCGGGCAACCCCTCGCCGCAGCCCACCCCGGGTGGGGCTGCCATCCCACAGAACGGGGACGTGGGTGTGGGTGTGGGCGTGGGGGCAGGTCCACAGAGGACGGGGAAGGAAGGGTCACGGCTCCCCAAAGCCACACTGCTGGCACAGCGCACGGGGAGCGTCCCCTTTGACAGCGACGCTCACAAGTGAGTAGTGTCCCTTTGATGATGTCGTTAATGAGTAGTGTCCCTTTGACCACGTTGTTTGATGTCGTTAATGAGTAGTGTCCCTTTGATGATGTCGTTTGATGTCGTTAATGAGTAGTGTCCCTTTGATGATGTCGTTTGATGTCGTTAATGAGTAGTGTCCCTTTGATGATGCCGTTTGATGTCGTTAATGAGTAGTGTCTCTTTGATGATGTCGTTTGATGTCGTTAATGAGTAGTGTCCCTTTGATGATGCCGTTTGATGTCATTAATGAATTGTGTTCCTTTGATGATGTTGTTTGATGTCGTTAATGAGTAGTGTCCCTTTGACAACGTTATTTTTGAGTGGTGTGCCCATTGATGACGTCGCTTACAAGTGAGTAGTGTCCCTTTGATGATGTTGTTTGATGTCGTTAATGAGTAGTGTCCCTTTGACGACGTTGTTTTTGAGTGGTGTGCCCATTGATGATGTCGCTCACAAGTGAGTAGTGTCCCTTTAATGATGATTTTGGTTACATGTGAGTAGTGTCCCTTTGATGACGTCGCTCATTTGTGAGTAGTGTTATGATGATGCCACTCACAAGTGAGTAGTGTCCGTTTGATGATGTCGCTCACAAGTGAATGTCGCTCACAAGTGAATAGTGTCCGTTTGATGATGCCACTCACAAGTGAATGCCGCTCACAAGTGAATAGTGTCCGTTTGATGATGCCGCTCACAAGTGAATGTCGCTCACAAGTGAATAGTGTCCGTTTGATGATGCCACTCACAAGTGAATGCCGCTCACAAGTGAATAGTGTCCGTTTGATGATGCCGCTCACAAGTGAATGTCGTTCACAAGTGAGTAGTGTCCGTTTGATGATGTCGCTCACAAGTGAGTAGTGTCTGTTTGATGATGTCACTCACAAGTGAATGCCGCTCACAAGTGAATAGTGTCCGTTTGATGATGCTGCTCACAAGTGAATGCCGCTCACAAATGAATAGTGTCCGTTTGATGATGCCGTTGTGATCTGTTCAGCATGGACGACACGGACAGCGAAGGGGACACCACTCTCAAGGCGGAAGCGGACATGGTGGTGGTCCCGGCCAACCCTGACCCTGCCACTACCACCAAGGCCGTTGGGGCCAACGCTGCGAACGGCGGGATGGGGGGAGGCGGGGACTACTCGACGAAGGTGAGGTGGCAGCTGTCGAGCGCCATCACCACCCAGCACCTCCTGAGCGTTATCTCCATCGCCAACACCCTCATGTCCATGACTCGCGCCACCTTCCTCACCCAGCACCTCTACTTCCTCCACCACAGGTAGGGGGGACATGTAGAGATGTCTGCATGTGTGTGTTGTGTGTGTGTGTGTGTGTGTTGTGTGCAGCATGTGTGTGTGTGTGTGTGTGTGTTGTGTGTGTGTTGTGTGTGTTGTGTGTGTGTGTTGTGTGTGTGTGTTGTGTGTGTGTGTGTGTGTGTGTGTTGTGTGTGTGTTGTGTGTGTGTGTGTTGTGTGCAGCACACATGTGTGCATGGTTTGACGGGTGTGTGTGTAAGGGATGTGTGTATGTGCGTACATACTCATTCACGCACACACACACACACACACACACACTGGCATGTGCTCACTGTGTTCACATACTGATGTACACACACACACACACACACATGCAGTGACACACACAAACACTCACAAACAAAAACAAACACGCGCGCACACACACACGCACACATAGTATACAGTTCAAACACATAAAACACATACACTACATACATTTTTCTTTTTTCTTTTTTTTTTCCATTTAAAATCCCAGTTTGAAAAACACTTCCCCTCCAGACCGAGTTTCAAGAGAACACATCCACTCCTCCGTGTTGCGTGTTGTTTCGACATGAACTGAATCATGTGACTCAGAGCGTTGAGTCTGTAACACCTGGCCGTAGGGAGTGTTTTTCCACACAGAAACCTGGCAGTAAAAGGGTTAAAAACAACAACAACAAACAAAATAAAAACAAGAGAGGCAAGGCCTTCAAGACTCACTTGTGATAAATTACATCCCCTAGCATTAATTACAGAGTAATTTCCCTTTTTTACTATCTGCACCAAAACGTTTGCAAAATAAATAAAAATTCCATGCTTAGCAAAAGAAGTTCCTGTTTGAACAAAAAATGATAATAATGACTGCTCTTGTTGTTGGGTCAGAATATCAGATCAAAGTGCCAAGTTTAGAGAATACAAAAAATATAAATATAACAGTAAATGCAGTTTGCATATAATTAGGCTTCTTTTTTTAAATTTTTTTGTGCCCATCCCAGAGGTGCAATATTGTTTTGTTGACTGGAAAGAACTGAATTTTTCCTATTTTTATGCCAAATTTGGTGTCAACAAAGTATTTGCAGAGAAAATGTCCGTGTTAAAGTTTACCACGGACACACACACACACACACACACACACACACACAGAGACAACCGAACACCGGGTTAAAACATAGACTCACTTTGTTCACACAAGTGAGTCAAAAATGAAGAAGAAGAAATGGTGCAGATGATGGTGCAACAAAAAGGAAAAAAAAAGTTTGTTGTCAGATTCACTTCAACACTGTGATGAACATTGTTTGCCTGTATCAGATGTAAAAGAAGGATCTTGGATACGGTTTACAAAGAATTCTTTATTTCAATATTATGATTGAATTAGCCAGCGTTGTGCAGTTGACGAACTGCGTTTGGTTCCCAGTGTTCAGAGTTTTGTAGGATGCCACTTTTGTTTTCGTGCAAGTAGGCTTTATATGTATGACTGTTTTTATCCTGCAATTTAGACAGCCATACTCTAATTTTAGGGGCTGGGCGTGTGCGTGAATGGTATGTTTTTTGTTTCCATAACCAACTGAACGTTGACAGGAGTTATGGGAATATTGATATCCGGGTTCAGGCACTTGCCTGTCTGAATGTCTGTTGACATGTCAGTGTGTGTAAAAAAACAACAAAAAACAAATACCAGCAGCAGCAGAACTCCTGCCCCTGACCCGTGGTTCTGTTCTGCAGGGAGCGAGAGGTGAGGCCGCTGATGGGGGGACGGATGGACGGGGTGGACGCCGGGCTGGAGGAGGGGGGAAGTGAGGCCGCCACCTTGGCTCAGGCACAGGTCGTGTGTGTGTGTGTGTGTGTGTGTCTGGTCTCTGTGTGTCTGGTCTGTGTGTGTGTGTGTTTGTGGACTGTGTGTGTGTGTGTGTGGTCTGTCTGTGTGTCTGTCCGGTCTGTGTGTGTGTGTGTGTGTGTGTGTGTGTCTGTGTGTGTGTGTGTGTCTGGTCTGTGTGTGTGTGTGTGTGTGGTCTGTGTGTGTGTGTGTGTGGTCTGTCTGTTTGGGTGTGTGTGTCTGGTCTCTTTGTGTGTCTGTCTGATCTGTGTGTGTCTGTCTGGTCTGTGTGTGTGTGTGTGTGTGTCTTCTCTGTTTGTTTCTCTGTCTTGTCTCTTTATGTGCCTGTATTTTTGTGGTATGTGTGTCTGTCTGTCTGTCTGTCTGTCTGTCTGTCATCTCTATTTGTCTATCTTCTCTGTCTGTCTGTCTGTCTGTCTGTCTGTCATCTCTATTTGTCTGTCTTCTCTGTCTTGTTTGTGTGTCTCTCTTGTCTTGTCTTGTCTTGTGTCGCTGTGTCTCCATCTCTGTCTTTCTCTGTCTGTCTGTCTTGTCCTTCTGTCTGACCTGTGTATCTGTCCGTCTGTCTGTCTCTGACTGTCTGTCTGTCAGTGACTCTGTACCCATGTGGGGATGCCCAGGGTTCTTTAACTGTTGATTACTATCACCCCCTTCCCCCCCACCCCCGCCCCACCCCCCTGCCCCCTCACCCCACTCCCTCTGCATTCTGGAAATTCTGTTGCTTTGATTTTTTTATATTTTTTTTATTACTGTCTTTGTGGCTTTTTCCCTTTCTTTCTCTCTCTCACACACACTCTCTTATGTGTACACACACTCTTATTCATGTGTGGTCACATGTACACACACACACACACACACACACAAGTGAGCACTCACACCCACACACACACACACACACACACAAGCATGAACTCACACACACACACACACACACACACACACACACACACACACACACACACACACACACACACACACACACCCACCCACACACACACAACACACACACGCCCTCAAGCACAAAGTGGTGTGCGGTCTGTCCACAGATAAAGCAGGGATGGAGTCTGCTGGCGGCTCTGCACTGTGTCTTATTGCCGGAACTGATCGGCGTGGAGCACTACCGCTCCCCCCAGCTGGAAATGTTGGCACGACGCTGGCAGGATCGCTGTCTGGAGGTGTGTGTGGGTGGTGGGGTTTGGGGTGGGGTGAGGGGTGGGGGGGTCGGTGTGTGTGTGGGAGGGGGTGGGGGGTGTCTGTGTACAGGCAAGGGGTGTTTGTGTGTGTGTGTGTTGGACGGCAGCCAACAGACCAGCATCAGCTTACACATGTGGCCGCTGCGACAGAGACTGTCTCTCTCGCATCGGTCTCTACAGTCACAGGCGACGCTGCTTGGTCCAAGCAGACAGCCCAGTTAGACATTAGGTCGGATATACTCTATCCGTGGTCAGCCATGACCGAAGGAGGCCTACTACTACCTACTAAGTGTGTGTGTGTGTGTGTGTGTGTGTGTGTGTGTGTGAATGTAAGTGTGTGGTGTGTGTGTATACGTATTACTCTGTGTATGTGTGTGTGTGTTTCTGTCTGTCTGTGGGAGAGTGCTGGGTGTGGGTGTGTGCCTGTGTTTGAGGGATACAGTGGCATGATAAAGGCTTGCTGAATCAAAAGAGAGCAAAAGCATTGTGTTGTACTGCATTGTTTCGTATTATATTGCTTTGCATTACATTGCATTGTATTGTACTGTATTTTATTCTATGTGTATTGTTGACAGATGGATTCTGAGGAAGTTTATATGAATGAACTAAAGAATTGTGACTTAAAACATCAATGAACAATAATCATTTACATAGTTTGTTCACTACACATTCATAATAATCATTTACATATTTTGTTCATTACACATTCATAATAATCATTTACATAGTTTGTTCATTACACATTCACAATAGAAGAGATGATGATAGCCATTTTAGCAACCATTTGTAGACATTTTGTCTTCCTAGTGCAGTGATGGCCTAGAGGTAACACGTCCGTCTAGGAAGCGAGAGAATCTGAGCACGCTGGTTCGAATCACGGCTCAGCCGCCGATATTTACTCCCCCTCCACTAGACCTTGAGTGGTGGTCTGGACGCTAGTAATTCGGATGAGACGATAAACTGAGGTCCCGTGTGTAGCATGCACTTAGCGCACGTAAAAGAACCCACGGCAACAAAAGGGTTGTTCCTGGCAAAATTCTGTAGAAAAATCCACTTTGATAGGAAAAACAAATAAAACTTCACGCAGGAAAAAAAAAAAAAAAAAGGTGGCGCTGTAGTATAGCGACGTGCTCTCCCTGGGGAGAGCAGCCCGAATTTCACACAGAGAAATCTGTTGTGATAAAAAAAAAAGAAAAAAAAGAAATACAAATACATGTCTTTCCATGGTTCCATCATGAACGTGTTGTGAATGTTATTCTTTCACAACAAGAAACACCCAAACTATAGCGAACTGCGGTACTGAGATTGAAACGGAGAAAAGAAACGAGAACTTCTCTCAGTTGAGATGATAAACCCTGAGGTCCTGTATGCAGCATGCACTCCGCGCACGTAAAAGAACCCACAGCAGCAACATGGTGGTTCCCGGCAAACCTCTGTAGAGGAATCCACCTGGACAGGAAAACAGACAGACATGCAGGGAGGGGAGATAACAAGAAGAAAGGTTAGTGCTGCACTGTTGTCAAGCGCTCTTTCTGGGGAGAGCTGGCCGAATTTTCACACAGTGAAATCTGTCGTGAAAAAGGCAAAAGGAGTAATGCAGTATACAATATAGTAGGATACATTACAGTGCACTTAAGTGCAGTACAGTGTAGTATACTACAGTACAGTTCAGTGCAGTACAATGCAATACAGTACACTACAGTATAGTAAACTGCAGGATAGTATACTGCAGTACACTGCACTACACTGCACTACACTACACTACACTACACGACACTACACGACACTGATCTACACTACACTACACTACACTACACTACACTGATCTACAGTTCAAACTTTAATACAGTACAGTACAGTGCAGTACACTGCACTACACTATTACTACACTACACTACACTACATTACACTACACGACACGACACGACACGACACGACACTGCTCTACACTACACTACACGGCACTGATCTACAGTTCAAACTTTAATACAGTACAGTGCAGTACAGTACAGTGCAGTACACTACACTACACTACACTACACTACACTACACTACACTACACCACACCACGAACACACCACACCACACCACACCACACATCCCAACACCGCACCACACCACACCACACCACACCACACCACACCACACCCCACACAACCACACCCCACATCATACCACACCACACCACACCACACCACACCACACCACACCACACCACACATCCCAACACCACACCACACCACACCACACCACACCACACCACACCACACCACACCACACCACACCAACCCTGTACCCCCGATGTCCTCACCAGATCCGAGAGGCGGCCCAGGCCCTGTTGTTGGCGGAGCTGCGTCGTATGGGCGGTGGGGGCCGCAAGGTGGTCATCGACCAGTGGGCCCCCTACCTCCCCACCCGCGTCGACCCCAAGGTCAGCATCCTCAGCGACGCCGGCAAGGAGGAGGAGGAGGAGGAGGAAGAGGAGGCCGACCAGATGTTGGGAGGTACGTCGTGTCCATGACACTGATAGTGTCGTATTGGTGTGTGGAGGGGGTGGGGGGGGGGGTGTGGGGGGAGGGGGTGCATGCCAGGCATGACTGGTGCAACAGCTGAGTGGTTAAAGCATTGGACTTTAACCCTTTGAGCCCTGACCACCGCTTTACCGGTGGTAGAGAAAAATGACATAATGCCTAGCCACCGGTTGAGCAGTGTGTAAACACTTGTGTCGTGTTTTGCTATTGGTTGACTTATATTGAAGAGCCAATCAGAAAAACCATAATATTCTGACATCAGCGAACATAGTACCAACATGGCCGCGCCTTTTCACTGTGTTTTGTGCATGTGCTTTGGATAAAAAAACGTTGGACTTTCAATCTGAGGGTCCCGGGTTCGAATCACGGTGACGGTGCCTGGTGGGTAAAGGGTGGAGATTTTTACGATCTCCCAGGTCAACATATGTGCAGACCTGGTAGTCCCTGAACCCCCTTCGTGTGTATATGCAAGCAGAAGATCAAATACGCATGTTAAAGATCCTGTAATCCATGTCAGCGTTCAGTGGGTTATGGAAACAAGAACATTCCCAGCATGCACACCCTCGAAAGCGGAGTGTGGCTGCCTATATGGTGGGGTAAAAACGGTCATACACATAAAAGCCCATTCGAACGCAGAAGAAGAAGAAGAAGACACAAACCAACAGACCTGGAGGAATCTGGTGAACAGTTCTGGGCGGTGACCCAGTGACTCTTCTCAGGTTTGAGGGGGGAGAAGAAAAAAACAGAAAAGAAAATAACAATGCTTTTTTAAAGTCCCTTGCAGTTTAAGAAAAAAAAAAATGACCTGGCTTTTTCTTTTAATTTCAGCTCTTTAGAAACAGAAAAAAAACACATTGTTTCTGTCTAAAACATTGCACTGAGATATGGTGAGGTCTCATTTGCCTGCGAACACCTTTGACAGAACTGTGACCTCTCGGTATGTCACCTTTCATCGTTTGTTTACAATAATAATGGTATTTATGTAGCGCTGAATCTTGTGCAGAGACAAACCAAAGCACTTTCGCAACCAGTCATTCACACGTGACCTTTCACTGTCGCTGCAACCTTTCAGGCGACCTCCTGTCCAAAACGTCGCTGTCGTTTGAGAACCGCCGGCGTCAGGCAACGGCGATCGTGATGCTGGGCGTGGTGGGGGCAGAGTTTGGGCAGGAGATCGAGCCCAGCCGGCGCAAGGTGGAGGAGGGCAAGAAGGAGAAGAAGGGCAAGAGTCAGGAGGGCTTCAGTCTGTCCAACTGCTCCCTGGCCAGGCAGACCAGTCAGTGGCTGTGTGTGTGTGTGTGTGTGGGGGGGGGGGGGTTGGTGTGTGAGGGGGGTGGGAGGGGTCTGGAGGGTGTTTCTGTGTGTGTGTTGGTGGGTGGGTAGGTGTGTGTGTGGGAGGGAGGAAGGGGGGGGGTCTGTCTTGTGTGTGTGTGTGTGTGTGTGTGTGTATCTGTCTGTTGTGTGGGTGTGTGTGTTGTCTGTTTGTAGTGTGTGTGTGTTTATGTGTGTGTGTGTGTGTTTGTCCATGTATGCATGCTGGTTTGTGTGTGGTATGTTTTACTTGAATGATATATATGTGTGAATTTTTTTTTGTCACCATCATCATTATGACCATCAATACATCATCATTATCATCATTACATTGCAGCGTTCAGCAACCAGCCCTTTACTTTCAGGAAACAAACACACACACACACACACACACACACACACAGAACAAACACACACACACACACATTCACACTCACACACACACACATACACACACACACACAACAAACACACACACACACACCAAACACACACAACAAACACGCACACACACACACACACACAACAAACACACACACACACACACACACAACAAACACACACACACACACACACACACACACACCAAAGACACACACACACACACACACACACACCAAACACACACACACACACACACACACACACCAAACACACACACACACACACAGCACAACACACACACCAAAGACACACACACACACACACACACACACACACTACACTTCTGTTTATTATCCCCACAACACGTGAGGTTTGAACCTGTAACTCCCCAGGTCGCGCCCTGACCTTCCTCCTGCTGTCCCCGGCCAGCAGCAAACTGCCGGCCTACACGCCCATCCGCCGGGCCGCCATTGACCTCCTGGGGCGAGGGTTCACCGTGTGGGAGCCATACCTGGACATCTCCGCCGTTCTCATGGGGCTGCTGGAGCTGTGTGTTGATGCTGAGAAACGTGTACCCAGGTGAGTTGTGGTGGTTATCATGTGGTGTGTGTGTTGTGTGTGTGTGTGTGTGTGTGTGTGTGTTGTTGTTGTGTGTGTGATTGGTGTGTCTGTGTGTGTGTGTGTGTGTGTTATGTGTGTGTTTGGTGTGTGTGTGTGTGTGTGTGTGTGTGTTAGTGTGTGGACATATCCGCCGTTCTGATGGGGCTGCTGGAGCTATGTGTTGATGCTGAGAAACGTGTGCCCAGGTGAGTTGTGTGGTTATCATGTGGTGTGTGTGTGTGTGTGTGTGTGTGTGTTGTTGTGTGTGTGATTGGTGTGTCTGTGTGTTATGTGTGTGTTTGGTGTGTGTGTGTGTGTATGTGTGTTGTGTGCATATGTTTTTGTGGACACGTTTAGTTTAAGTGAATATCGCTACCTGTGTCTGTAGTATTACATTTGGTTTGTGGTGTATGTTTTGTGCAGATGTATGTGTTGTGTATGTGTTTTTGTGTGTGAACCTGTGTCTTGAGCTACACACAGTGACTTTAAATGAACACTGTTGTGTGTATGTATGTGTGTGTGTGTCTGTGTGTGTGCATGTGTGTGTGTTTGTGAATATTTTGAGTTAGTTACAGACATCCACTTTCAATGAACATCACTATGTGTTTGTTGTGCATGTTTGTGTGTGTACATGCACAAACCAAATATTTTGAGACAGCAACAGACATTCACATTCAACAAAAATCACTCTCGTGTGTGTATGTGTCTGTGTATGTGTCTACGCACGCATGCGTCTCTCGCTCTCGTGCACGCGCGTGTGTGTGTGTGTACGTGTACGCACGCAGCGTGACCTACGGCCTCCCGCTCAGCCCCGCGTCAGACGCGTGTCGCACGGCGCGTCACGCCCTGTCCCTGATCGCCACGGCGCGGCCCCCTGCCTTCATCATCACCCTGGCCAAGGAGGTGGCCCGCTACAATGCCATGGCCCACAACGCCCAGTCGCAGCACACCCACCTCCAGAGCTACGCCCTTGTCCGCGGGGCCTCCGAGATCCTGCACATCATCGAGATGCTGGTCGACAAGATGCCCAACGACGTGGCCGATCTCATTATTGAGGTGTGGTTGTGGTTGTGGTGGTGGTGGTTGTGTGTGTGGGGGTGGGGTGTGGTGGGGAGGGGACAGGGGTTGGGGGGGGGGTGGTGTTTGTAATGGTGGTAATCATGGTATTGGTGATAACGTTGATGATTGATAATAAGAATAATAATAATGATGGTAATAACGATAATAATAATATTATTTTCCTTTTCATTTCTATTCTAATTATGTGTTACTACTACTACTACTACTACTATTATTATGATTATTATTAGAAATAGTAGTATTATTATTGTTGTTGTTAACGTTATTGTTAATATTATCATTAGCATTATTATTATTGTTAGTAGTAGTGTTTATGTTATCATTAGTATTATTATTATTGTTAGTAGTAGCAGTCATAGTTTCATCATCAGTATCATCATCATTATTGTTTATGTTATTATCATTGTCATTAATGATCATGATGATGAGAAGTAAGAGGTGATATACATGTGTACATGTACAGACGATGGTTGATGGGTGATGATGAAGGTATGATTGTATGCATGTGTGCTGGTGTGCATCCAAGTGATGGTCTACAGGTGATAGTGATAGAGGTGTGGTGTGTGTACAGTTGATGGTCTACAGGTGATAGTGATAGAGGTGTGGTGTGTGTACAGGTGATGGTCTACAGGTAATAGTGATAGAGGTGTGGTGTGTGTACAGTTGATGGTCTACAGGTAATAGTGATAGAGGTGTGATGTGTGTGTACAGTTGATGGTCTACAGGTAATAGTGATAGAGGTGTGATGTGTGTGTACAGTTGATGGTCTACAGGTAATAGTGATAGAGGTGTGATGTGTGTACAGGTGATGGTCTACAGGTGATAGTGATAGAGGTGTGGTGTGTGTACAGGTGATGGTCTACAGGTAATAGTGATAGAGGTGTGGTGTGTGTAGGTGATGGTCTACAGGTAATAGTGATAGAGGTGTGATGTGTGTACAGTTGATGGTCTACAGGTGATAGTGATAGAGGTGTGGTGTGTGTACAGTTGATGGTCTACAGGTAATAGTGATAGAGGTGTGATGTGTGTACAGGTGATGGTCTACAGGTGATAGTGATAGAGGTGTGATGTGTGTACAGTTGATGGTCTACAGGTAATAGTGATAGAGGTGTGATGTGTGTACAGTTGATGGTCTACAGGTAATAGTGATAGAGGTGTGGTGTGTGTACAGGTGATGGTCTACAGGTAATAGTGATAGAGGTGTGGTGTGTGTACAGGTGATGGTCTACAGGTAATAGTGATAGAGGTGTGGTGTGTGTACAGGTGATGGTCTACAGGTAATAGTGATAGAGGTGTGATGTGTGTACAGGTGATGGTCTACAGGTGATAGTGATAGAGGTGTGATGTGTGTGCAGTTGATGGTCTACAGGTAATAGTGATAGAGGTGTGGTGTGTGTGTAGGTGATGGTCTACAGGTAATAGTGATAGAGGTGTGGTGTGTGTGTAGGTGATGGTCTACAGGTAATAGTGATAGAGGTGTGGTGTGTGTACAGTTGATGGTCTACAGGTAATAGTGATAGACATGTGGTGTGTGTACAGTTGATGGTCTACAGGTAATAGTGATAGACCTGTGGTGTGTGTACAGTTGATGGTCTACAGGTAATAGTGATAGAGGTGTGGTGTGTGTACAGTTGATGGTCTACAGGTAATAGTGATAGAGGTGTGGTGTGTGTACAGTTGATGGTCTACAGGTAATAGTGATAGAGGTGTGGTGTGTGTACAGTTGATGGTCTACAGGTGATAGTGATAGAGGTGTGATGTGATGTGTGTGCAGGTGATGGACATCACGATGCACTGTCTGGACCTGAACCACCTGAAGGCACGGGGTCTGCAGGACTTGTTTCCTGCCATCTGCAGGTAGGTCACTTCTCTATGTTTCCTGCCATCTGTAGGTAGGTCACTTCTCTCTGTTTCCTGCCATCTGCAGGTAGGTCACTTCTCTCTGTTTCCTGCCATCTGTAGGTAGGTCACTTCTCTCTGTTTCCTGCCATCTGCAGGTAGGTCATTCTCTCTCTGTTTCCTGCCATCTGTAGGTAGGTCACTTCTCTGTTTCCTGCCATCTGCAGGTAGGTCATTCTCTCTCTGTTTCCTGCCATCTGCAGGTAGGTCACTTCTCTCTCTGTTTCCTGCCATCTGTAGGTAGGTCACTTCTCTCTTTCCTGCCATCTGTAGGTAGGTCACTTCTCTCTGTTTCCTGCCATCTGTAGGTAGGTCACTTCTCTCTTTCCTGCCATCTGTAGGTAGGTCATTCTCTCTGTTTCCTGCCATCTGTAGGTAGGTCACTTCTCTCTGTTTCCTGCCATCTGTAGGTAGGTCATTTCTCTCTTTCCTGCCATCTGTAGGTAGGTCATTCTCTCTGTTTCCTGCCATCTGTAGGTAGGTCACTTCTCTCTGTTTCCTGCCATCTGTAGGTAGGTCACTTCTCTCTTTCCTGCCATCTGTAGGTAGGTCACTTCTCTCTTTCCTGCCATCTGTAGGTAGGTCATTCTCTCTTTCCTGCCATCTGTAGGTAGGTCACTTCTCTCTGTTTCCTGCCATCTGCAGGTAGGTCACTTCTCTCTGCCCCCCCTCCACCACCTTACTATCTTCCCCACACACCCTTGTTCACACACACACACACACACACACACACACACACACACTTGATTCTCTCTCTCTCTCTCTCTCTCTCACACACACAAACACACACACACACTTGATTCTCTCTCTCTCACACACACACACACACACACACACACACACACTTGATCTCACACACACACACTTGATCTCTCTGTCACACACACACACACACACACTTGCTCTCTCTCTCTCTCTCTCTCTCACACACACACACACACACACACACACACGCACACACTTGCTCTCTCTCACACCCACCCACCCACCCACCCACACACACACACACACACATCTGGTGCTGGACCGTAATTCACAGAATGATAACAACCAACATAAACTTGCTCCAAACCACTGCTGCCTCAGTCCCACGAATGACGTAACCTTGTCAACAATGTAACATGGCGCTCTGAATTGTCATTTATTTGTATTTGTATTTCTTTTTATCACAACACATTTCTCTGTGTGAAATTCGGGCTGCTCTCCCCAGGGAGAGTGCGTCGTTCCTAGCAAAACTCTGTAGAAAAATCCACTTTGATAGGAAAAACAAATAAAACTGCACGCAGGAAAAAATACAAAAAAAATTGGGTGGCGCTGTAGCATAGCGATGCACTCTCCCTGGGGAGAGCAGCCTGAATTTCACACAGAGAAATCTGTTGTGATAAAAAGAAATACAAATACAGTTCTTTATTTTTCAGGTTCAGCATGGTGTCGTACTGTGTAAAATACAAATACAGTTCTTTATTTTTCAGGTTCAGCATGGAGTCGTACTGCGTAAGATACAAATACAGTTCTTTATTTTTCAGGTTCAGCATGGTGTTGTACTGCGTAAAATACAAATACAATTCTTTATTTTTCAGGTTCAGCATGGAGTCGTACTGCGTAAAATACAAATACAATTCTTTATTTTTCAGGTTCAGCATGGTGTCGTACTGTGTAAAATACACATACAGTTCTTTATTTTTCAGGTTCAGCATGGTGTCGTACTGCGTAAAATACACATACAGTTCTTTATTTTTCAGGTTCAGCATGGTGTCGTACTGTGTAAAATACAAATACAGTTCTTTATTTTTCAGGTTCAGTCTTTATTTTTCCGGTTCAGCATGGAGTCGTACTGCGTAAGATACAAATACAATTCTTTATTTTTCAGGTTCAGCATGGTGTCGTACTGCGTAAAATACACATACAGTTCTTTATTTTTCAGGTTCAGCGTGGTGTTGTACTGTGTAAAATACAAATACAGTTCTTTATTTTTCAGGTTCAGCATGGAGTCGTACTGCGTAAAATACAAATACAGTTCTTTATTTTTCAGGTTCAGCATGGTGTCGTACTGCGTAAGATACAAATACAGTTCTTTATTTTTCAGGTTCAGCATGGTGTCGTACTGCGCCCACACGAAGAGGATCTGGGTGGGGGCCAAGAGTGGGGGGCTGGCCCTGTACGAGATGAAACAGCACAGCAAGTGTCAGGTGAGAGTGGTCCTCGTCTTATCTTAACACCTCTGTCTCCGGACCTTGCAATTGGAATGAACTTCCTCTTTCGCTTCGTCAAGTCTCTCCACACTCAGCTCTTTCAAGTCTGGCCTTAAAACCCACCTCTTCCCAAAATAGCCTCCCTTCCCTGCCTCTTCCTTGTCTTTAGTTTCTCCAGTTTTAGAGTTATGCATGCATGAGAATGACTGGTGCGAAAGCGCTTAGATTTGTCTATGCACAAGATTCAGCGCTATATAAGTACCGTTATTATTATTATTATTAATACCTTCACGTTCAGAAACAGAGTATGGCTGCCTACATGGCGGGGTAGAAACGGTCATACACATAAAAGCCCACTCGTGTCCATACCAGTGAACATGGGAGTTGTAGTCCAGAAGAAGAAGAAGAGGTTTTTTTTTCGTTTTTTTTTAAATATTTAAAGATTACGTACTACAAGGAACAAAACACATTTGACGAACGATTAACAATAGCAGGGAGAAGAGAGAGAGAGAAAAAAAAGATTAATGAAAAAAGAACACCACAGCAAAAACTCCGTATAACAGATTATTTATCATTGCATCAGGAACTGGTCCCAGTGGATGTAATTTTTTCTTTTTTTTCCTTCTTTTTTTTTTTTTCAAAGATTACATAGTACAAGGAACAAAACACACTTAATGAACGATTAACATTAACAATTAAAAAACATAACCAATAGCTGGGAGAGAAAAAAAGATAAGAAAAAATAGATGTTACCTATACATTCCATATGAAAGATTATCAACCTACATGTCATGAACATGTACATCATTATTTTGTTATCCTTGTTATTATGTATCATATTAGTGCAAAGCACCGTGCTTCTCTATAAAAAATAAAATAAAATGAATTCATAAATTTAAAAAAAAAATAAAAAAATCCATAGACAGACCATATCATAAGTCATACACAATTAGAGAAAAATGAAATAAAATAAACTTGACTGTCTCAGATGTGATAACATTTTGATTTCATTTTCTTTTCTTTTTTTTTCTTTTCTTTTTATTGAATTTTGGGACGACATACGTACTTTTTTTTTGTAAGCTTTGTGTGACATATTTCACACAGAGAAATCTGTTGTGATAAAAAGAAATACAAATACTTTCGACAAATATAGTGAACAAAAAGGGGGTGGCGCTCTCAATGTAGTGACGTGCTCTCCCTGGAGAGATCAGCCCAGATTTCACACAGAGAAATGTGTTGTGATAAACAAGAGAAATACTGTCTGCTCCTGGTTTGTTTGTTTTGTTTTTTTCAACAGCAAGTGTCATGTTGTATGTGTGGGTCAGTCTACACTTTGACGCTTCCTTGAAACTGAAACTGGTGTGTGTGTGTGTTGTTGTACGTGGTGTGTGGGTGTATGTGTTGTGTGTGTGTTGTGGGTGTGTGTATGTTGTGTGTGTGTGTGGTGTGTATATGGTGTGTATGTGTGTTGTGTGCGGTGTGTGTGTGTGTGTATGTGTGTTCTGTATGTGGTGTGTATGTGTTGTGTATGTGATGTGTGTGTGTGTGTGCATGTGTTGTGTGTGTGGTGTGTGTGTGTGTGTGAGGTGTGTATATGGTGTATGTGGTGTGTGTGTGTGGTGTGCGGTGTGTGTGGTGTGTGTGTGGTGTGTGTGTGGTGTGTGTGTGGTGTGTGTGTGGTGTGCGGTGTGTGTGGTGTGTGTGTGGTGTGTGTATGGTGTGTGTGTGGTGTGTGTATGGTGTGTGTGTGATGTGTGTGCAGATGATCCATGCGCACAATGGCCCAGTGGTGGCAGTGGCAGTCAGCCCTGACGGCAAGTACCTGGCCACCTACTCCCACAAAGACCAGAGGATCAAGTTGTATCAGGTGTGTGTGTGTGTGTGGGAGGAAGGTGGCAGAATGGTTAAGACGCTCATCTGCCAAGACAGAGTCCGTGAGGGTGTGGGTTCGAATCCTGCTCTTGGTCTTTCTCTCCCAAGTTTGACAGGAAAATCTAGTCTTTCGGATGAGGTGACAAAGCGAGGTCCCGTGTGCAGCATGCACTTGGAACAGTGGAAAAGAACCCACGGCAATGAGAGTGTTGTCCCTGGGGCAAAATTGTGTGGGAGAAATCCACTGATAGGTACAGATATATATGCACAGCACTCAAGGCCTGACTGAATGATGCTGCTGGTCAAGCAACACAAACTCTGGTGTGCTGTCTTGTCTTGTCCAGACTAGATTACTGTAACTCACTCCTCATTGGTTGTCCTAGATTCTTATTACAAAAACTCCAGAAAGCTCAAAACGCAGGAGCAAGATTAATCTTTAGAACCAAAAAGACTGCCAGTATCACTCATCTTCTGCGTTCTCTCCACTGGTTACCAATATCTGCCTGCATTCAGTACAGAGTTGCAGTTCTCACCTTCAACTCCATTTTGGGTGCTGCTCCTCAGTATCTGAGAGAATTGATTCAAACCTACACACCCCGTTGACAACTCGGATCATCTTCCGATTCACGGCGGCTACTTGCTCCCCGTTTTAAAGCCCGATCCTTCTGTGATTCTTCCTTTTCTAATTCAGCTCCATGTCTGGAACAGTATACCTCACGATCTTCACCACTCTCCTTCACTTCAATCTTTCAAAACTGGTCTGAAAACACATCTTTTTGAAAACGCCTATCCATAGACCTTCCATACCTTATCATTTATAAGCCATGCAAACTCTCTCTCTCTTTCGTTGTGTGTGTGTGCGTGTTTGTGTGTGTGTGTGTGTGTGTGTAATTATGTAATATGCATAATCTCTGAATCTGTTTTATTGTGCGCTAACTCATTATTTTTCTCCTTCTTTCTTTTGTGAGTTATTGCGTGCGCGCTTGCGTGTGTGTGTGTGTTTGATGTTTATTGTAAAGCGCTTTGAGCTCTCTTTAAGGGAGGAAAGCGCTCAACAAATGTCCATTATTATTATTCAGGGAGGTTATCGGCCGTAGTACTTTCATTTTCTCCACATAGGCGGATAGTAGTTTGCACAGGACAGGAATGTCAGACCCCTGCCGGAGTCTGCACTAGTTGGGTCACGGTAAGTATGTTATTTAAACGTAATTTTAGACAGAAAATTTCCTTTATTATTATTATTATTATTATCTGCCTAGTAAATGTGATGTAGCATTTATGGATTTGTCTGAACGCAGTGATGCCTCCTTGAAGAAACTGAAACTGAACGTGTGTGTGTGTGTGTGTGTGTGTGCAGACTGCCTCCTCCTCCATCTTCAGCCTGGGGTCCCAGCAGACCAAGTGCGTGCGTCAGTACACGGCCAATGAAATCGCCCTGCCTCCCCTGACCAACGTCCTGAAGCTGGCCCGTCTGGTGTGGACTGACAGTCGCTCCGTCGTGCTGCTGGGGGTGGATGGTTCGGAGACCAAGTACGGCTTGTGAGACACAGAGAGGCCCTGTGTGTAGCTTGTGAGACACAGAGAGGCCCTGTGTGTAGCTTGTGAGACACAGAGAGGCCCTGTGTGTAGCTTGTGAGACACAGAGAGCCTGTGTGTAGCTTGTGAGACACAGAGAGCCTGTGTGTAGCTTGTGAGACACAGAGAGCCTGTGTGTAGCTTGTGAGACACAGAGAGGACCTGTGTGTAGCTTGTGAGACACAGAGAGCCTGTGTGTAGCTTGTGAGACACAGAGAGCCTGTGTGTAGCTTGTGAGACACAGAGAGCCTGTGTGTAGCTTGTGAGACACAGAGAGCCTGTGTGTAGCTTGTGAGACACAGAGAGCCTGTGTGTAGCTTGTGGCGGAGACAGAGAGGCCATCTGTACAGTTTGCAGGAGACAGAGGGTCCATGTTCAGTTTGAGAGAGACAGAGGACAGTTTGAGAGAGACAGCCTGTGTACAGTTTGAGAGAGACAGAGAATCTGAGCACAGTTTGAGAGGACAGTTTGAGAGAGACAGAGGACAGTTTGAGAGAGACAGAGAGCCTGTGTACAGTTTGAGAGAAGCAGACAGAGAATCTGAGCACAGTTTGAGAGGACAGTTTGAGAGAGACAGAGAGCCTGTGTACAGTTTGAGAGAGACAGAGGATGAGAGGACAGTTTGAGAGAGACAGAGGATCTGTGTACAGTTTGAGAGAGACAGAGGGCCTTATACAGTCAGAGACAGTCACAGAAGGTCCACATACAGTCTGTTATACAAAGGGCCTGCGTATAGCTTGTGACACAGATGGTCCACCGACAGCGTGAGAGGAGACAGCTTGTGAAATAAATGGCATACATACAGCTTGAGGGACAGCTTGTGAGACAGACAGCCCACACACAGCTTGAGAGAGAGAGCCATTGCAGAAGGCCATGTGGAGCACACTGTAAGACAGGAGTCGCCAGGAGACGTGTGATTTGGGGACACCGCCTGTGTGGCCATCTGAGGCCTCGGGGCCAGTGACTGTGGTTGGCTGGTGGGCAGTCTTGAGGTGCTTCTGATGCCATTGTCACTGACCAGTCCGTGTTGGGGTGTCAGCCTGACGTAGCACAGTTCTGCAGTGGTGTTCCGGCGTCAGGGTCACTTGTCAAGTTGTGTTTTGACGTCGATGTGAACGCTGAAGTAATCTGCTGTCCAGAGGAGGTGGCGTTCTTGGTGTCAAAATGATTGTGAGGTCGTGTTCTTGGTGTCAGAATGATTGTGAGGTAGTGTTCATGTCAGAATGATTGTGAAGTTGTGTTGTTGGTGTCAGAATGATTGTGAGGTAGTGTTCTTGGTGTCAGAATGATTGTGAGGTAGTGTTCATGTCAGAATGATTGTGAGGTAGCGTTCTTGTCAGAATGATTGTGAGGTAGTGTTCTTGGTGTCAGAATGATTGTGAGGTAGTGTTCATGTCAGAATGATTGTGAGGTAGTGTTGTTGGTGTCAGAATGATTGTGAGGTAGTGTTCTTGGTGTCAGAATGATTGTGAGGTAGTGTTCATGTCAGAATGATTGTGAGGTAGCGTTCTTGTCAGAATGATTGTGAGGTAGTGTTGTTGGTGTCAGAATGATTGTGAGGTAGTGTTGTTGGTGTCAGAATGACTGAGGTAGTGTTCATGTCAGAATGATTGTGAGGTAGCGTTCTTGTCAGAATGATTGTGAGGTTGTGTTGTTGGTGTCAGAATGATTGTGAGGTAGTGTTCTTGGTGTCAGAATGATTGTGAGGTAGTGTTCTTGGTGTCAGAATGATTGTGAGGTAGTGTTCTTGGTGTCAGAATGATTGTGAGGTAGTGTTCTTGTCAGAATGATTGTGAGGTAGTGTTCATGTCAGAATGATTGTGAGGTTGTGTTGTTGGTGTCAGAATGATTGTGTGGTAGTGTTCATGTCAGAATGATTGTGAGGTAGTGTTGTTGGTGTCAGAATGATTGTGAGGTAGTGTTGTTGGTGTCAGAATGATTGTGAGGTAGTGTTCTTGTCAGAATGATTGTGAGGTAGTGTTCTTGGTGTCAGAATGATTGTGAGGTAGTGTTCATGTCAGAATGATTGTGAGGTAGTGTTGTTGGTGTCAGAATGATTGTGAGGTAGTGTTCTTGTCAGAATGATTGTGAGGTTGCATTCTTGATGTCCGACTAATTATGAGGTGGTGTTCTTGTCATATTGATTGTTCTTAGTGTCAGAAAGATTGTGAGGTGGTGTTTTTGTCTGAAAGATTGAAAAGTACTCTTCTTGTCAGAATGATTGAGGTAGTGTTCTTTATCATAATGATTGTTACTGATGTCAGAATGATGGAGGTAGTGTTCTTTATCATAATGATTGTTATTGGTGTCAGAATGATTGAGATAGTGTTCTTTATCAATGATTGTTACTGATGTCAGAATGATCGAGGTAGTGTTCTTTATCATAATGATTGTTACTGATGTCAGAATGATTGAGGTAGTGTTCTTTATCATAATGATTGTTACTGATGTCAGAATGATTGAAGTAGTGTTCTTTATCATAATGATTGTTATTGGTGTCAGAATGATTGAGATAGTGTTCTTTATCATAATGATTGAGGTAGTGTTCTTTATCATAATGATTGTTATTGGTGTCAGAATGATTATGAGGTAGTGGTCTTTATCATGATTGTTACTGATGTCAGAATGATTGAGGTAGTGTTCTTTATCATAATGATTGTTATTGATGTCAGAATGATTGAGGTAGTGTTCTTTATCATATTATGATTGTTATTGATGTCAGAATGATTGAGGTTTTGTCTTTATCATAATGATTGTTATTGGTGTCAGAATGATTGTGAAGTAGTGTTCTTGGTCAGCTGGTGTCAGAATTATGATTTCGTGTTTTGGGTGTCAAAATGATCGTGGTGTCAGAATGTGTGACGTGATGACCATGTAAGGTAGCGTTCCCGTTCCTGAGTGTTGCACAGTGGGATACAGACATTGTTTTGTGATACAACCATGTTGAATGAAAGTGTTTTAACTCTCTCCATACGAACGGCGAAAGAGACGATGTTAACAGCGTTTCACCCCAATTACCATCGTCAAAATATTGCAAGTGGAAGGCTCTTATACTGAAGAGGTGAATGTTGACAAGGAATACCACTATTCTGATGACGGAAGCTAAAGGTTGGGTCATTCAGACACCCACTGGACATCCGATGGGTCTGTGTAGAGGAGAAGAGAGGACTGGCCGTACCGAGTGAGTTAAAAAAAAAAAAACAAAAAAACCCCACAGTGAATCATGTGATAATCATAATGATCTGCTTCCAGACGGTAGCAATAGTTCAGGTTTTGCTGGCATGTAGTCTTTCTCTTCTCTGTGTCTATTTATATGTGTGTGTGTGTGTGTGGCATGTGCAAATGTGGTATGTGTGTGTGCATATGTACAGTGCGTGTGTGGCGGGGGGTGGGGGAGCCGGAAAGGGGGTGGGTGAGCAGGGAGGGGGGGGTGTGTGTGTGTGTGTTTGGTATGTGAGGGGTGTGTGCGGGGGTATCTGGAGTGTGCGTAGTTGGTGTGTCTGTGAAATGATTTGTGGTGTGTTCATGCTTGTGGTTTAAGTCATTTCATGTATTCATTTTTTTGTCTCTTCATTGTTTATAAACCTGTAATGTTGTTAGAGAAGGGCATTACAACCAACCAGGTCTGATAAAGAATTGATGTCTTGCTACCTTTCAAAAAGAATTCATGTCTGCTACCTTTCAAAAAGAATTCATGTTCAAAAAGAATTCATGTCTGCTACCTTAAGAATTCATGTCTGCTACCTTTCAAAAAGAATTCATGTCTTGCTACCTTTCAAAAAGAATCCATGTCTGCTACCTTTCAAGGTGTGCTCTCTGTTCTTTAATCTCGCACATGCACACCTGTGTTCTGAACAAAGTATCATGCAAAACAAAGGTTAACTATAAAGTTGTACCTGACTGAAATAACATCTGTTGTTTATATCAGCCATGGATTCTTTTTTTCTTTCTTTTTTTAAATTTTTTTAAAGTATGGCAGATGTATTATAAGATTAATCTATGTTAATTCCTTATTTCCTGGTCATGTAATATGGGTAAAATTGTGTAATCAATTTGATAATAGTGTACAGAAATGTTTTCTTTGTGGGTGTCCATGAGGATATGTTGTGTTCTTTATATTTCACCTCAGTTTATTTGTTACCCTGGATGTTTATTTTGGGCACTGTGGCCACACACATGATTCTTTTTTCTTTTCTTTTTTTTCATATGAGCATTTTTGTTATGGACATATTTATCCAAAAATATTAAGAATTTCATAAACAAGAGTTTTGAAAGGACCATTTGAGGAAATGTTGACATTCCTTATTGCACTTTGTTTTCCAAGACTTGCCTGCTGTTTCATTCCACTAGAGTGCCACACAGTACCCAGCAGAAATCAGTTCCTGTACCCGGAAACATGCAGTGAATTGTGTACTTTATTTCAAGCAGTGATTCTGTTCAAGCTCTTCAGTTCCCACTCTGTAATGAGTGGAAAGCTGATCTGAAGTCTACGCAAAATGACATATGAAATAACGCCCTGGATGAGTTAATATTTATATCAAAGCTATGAGGAACACATGTATATGTATACATTACAGTTCTGATACATGAATTGGGAAACCTTGTCCAAGATACTGAACCATCTGTGTGAATCATCAGATGATTTGGATGATTGTTGTTGGTATTTTTTCTGAGTGTTTCCAAATTCTGGTGTAACGTTTTCATTTTTGCTTTTTATTCAATTGGTACGCTTATACTCAGAATATCCATAGAAGTATTCCCACAGAGGGTCTGAACTATTATGAATATGAATATACTGAAATACCAACATCGTACCACCAGATTAGAAGTATTGCTTCAGCCATTTCTGGAATTCATAGAAGTCCGTTGTCCAGTTTTACAAGATGTGAATTGAGGCCATTTGTCACCTGCTCAGGCTTTAAACATGATTGTCTTGGGATTCTGCTGTTCCAGCCTGACAAAATTCATTCCACTTCTGTTCAGCTGGCTGCATAGTTTGCAACATTGTCAAGGCATTTACCAGTTCTCTTTTTTTTTCTTTTTCTTTTTTTTTTTTTTTTTTTAGAATAGCTTGTGCAGCTGTTAAGATAAATGTCTTTGAGAAATTGGAATGAAATACATTAACTCTCTCCATACAAATGGCGAAAGAGACGACATTAACAGCGTTTCACCCCAATTACCATCATCAAAATATTGCAAGCGGAAGGCTCTTATACTGAAGACGTGAATGTTGAGAAAGAATACCACAATTCTGACGATGGAAGCTAAAGGTTGGGTCATTCAGACACCCACTGGACATCTGAGGGGTCTGTGTAGAGGAGAAGAGAGGACTGGCCATACTGAGTGAGTTAATGTCATCAGTTTCTGCAGAATTATTATTATAAGATACCAGGACATTATGGAGCATTGATTTTCCCAGAGTTTCGAATGTAGGGTTGTGTTCAGATATTTTGTGAGTTTACTGTCAATCCCTGACATGTCATTCATTTTATCACTCAGATGTGTCGCAGTAACCGTTAGCTTCCTCCATGACAATCTTCCCCAACAAACTAGTTGCAGGTTGCTGCTATGTTCAGGGATCCAAATGACAAATCTGTAGTGCTTGGTTCATGTGCTTGAACATATGGAAATCTCGTGATACATCTGTCATTCAGTAAATAAAAACATTTGGAAGCAACTGTGTGTTGTACAAATCCAACATATGGCACCTTTTCAAAATATTTTACTTTAAGTATCTGGAATTATTATATTTAAAAAAAAATGTATGTGCATTAAAGTCGAGGAGAATGATTAATTTCTTTGTTGTAAAATCAGTATTTTGGTGTCATATACTGTACCATGTCAAACTGATGCAAACTAGGCCTATGGTTTGCTCTGTGTGGCCAAATTTCGCGCGGCTAACAGTGAAAAGACGCCCCTCTTTGTTTTAATCCCCTGACTGCCGTGTTGTAAAAAATAAACGGGCATAGTGACGTCAGTGATGACATCATCAAAAGAAGGGATATAACTCTGGAAGCCCGAGAATTCACACATTTGATCGAGAGTGGTATATCTCCAGACCATTTCCTCAATTTCGGGCGGATTCTTCTAAATGTTGATTTGTGACTTGAAACACCGCTTTTTGCAGTGTTGTTTGTTTTTTTTGTTTGTTTGTTTGTGTGTGTGTGTTGTTGTTGTTTTTTTTCTGTTCTCGGCACTCAAGGGGTTAAACCAGTCTTTCTTTTTCTCTTTCCCTTTGGCCGTAAGCAATGTTGAAATAACGTTTCACTTACAATCTTACACGAAGAGCTGAGGCGCCAGCAGTCCAGGTTAACTCTCTCCATACAAACAGCGAAAGAGACGACGTTAACAGCGTTTCACCCCAATTACCATCATCAAAATATTGCAAGCGGAAGGCTCTTATACTGAAGAGGTGAATGTTGACAAAGAATACCACAATTCTGACGACGGAAGCTAAAGGTTGGGTCATTCAGACACCCACTGGACATCCGAGGGGTCTGTGTAGAGGAGAAGAGAGGACTGGCCGTACTGAGTGAGTTAAGTTGTGATGAACGGCGGCAGAGCTCCTGCACCGGACTGACCGACTGAGTATGGGCTGGGAACGCTGAAGAAGAATATTATTACACAATCTGAAAATGAAAATGTCGGCTCATCCTTCCACACGCCTCAGAAACCTGGAGAAAAACTAAGAAGATCGGGGAGGAGGGGGGTGGGGGGGGGGGAGGAGAAAAAGAAAGCCGGCTCATAGGTTTCAAAGGATGGTGTGTGTATTCGTCAGGCCTCCAGACGTCACAGGGAACAGCAGGTGTCCCCAACAAAGACGTCAGCAGACATGCAGACCCACAGACTGCCTCGAAGAAGAAGAACAACAAAATGATTGAGAGAGAAGGCAGATGTCAATCGTAACTTCAAAGGAAAGGGCAAGAGCCACTACTTCGTGATCTCTCTCTCTCTCTCTCTCTCTCTCTCTATATATATATATATATATATATATATATAATATATATATATATATATATATATATATATATATATATATAATGTACACACACACACACACACCTATATATATATCTCTCTCTATATATATATATGATCGTGCCAGATCGAATGTCACGCACATCTTGTAAAACCTTTTCCAGGTAATGAAGGAGGGAGAGAGAGAAGAAACAAATGTTTTATCCAGGTTAAAGCCCAAACCCAACACTGACGGAGTGTGACACATGCACAACATGATAATAGGAATTATAACTCACTCCACAGCAGCATCGTAAACATAAGGATAAAACACGTCAAGATATAAAGAAGAAGACCAAAAACAGACACAGACAGACTGGAATGACTGGTGTAACAATACGCAAAACAGAACGTCGCAAACACTGTTTGTGAGATCAAACTGGATTTAAGTCAAGGGAAAAAGGCATGAAAACAAACAAGCCCAACCCTAAAGCGACAGAAAACGAACAAAAACGAAATACGTGTGACACGATCCCCACTAACTCGGGCCGACCCAATGTGAATCATCCTACACGGCCCACACCATGTTAACTACAGGCCGACTCGCTCAACTTAACTCCATAAAAAATATTTTTTAAATAGCCTATTACTAACCACAACAACTTTCAGCAAAATCTAAAAATGTACCTATTCACAAAAAATGACGTCACCTGAAATCCAACGTTGCTTTCGACAATTTGTGGGTTCCCTCTCACTCTCTCTTGAGTGGATGCATTTGTGTGCGTTTGTGTGTGTGTGTGCGTTTGTGTGTGTCTGTGCGTGTGTGTGTGCGTTTGTGTGTGTGTGTGTGTTTCATGATTTTTTTCTCTTCTCTTCTTCTTCCTTTTGTGGAATGGCTTTGAATGGTGAAATAATGGTATATTTTTGACTGTGTTTTGATTTTGTGCTCATTTTCGCTTTATTCCCTCTTTAGGGCGAGGGCTGGATGTAAAAAAGCATGTTACTTGCTTATCTATTACCCTCGTTAATAAAGATTTTGTCTTTGTCTTGTCTTGTCCATGACTGCTGGTGACCAGTAGGTACACGCTCGTCTCAACAGAGAAGAGCTGTCACCTCATCTGTATCACTGTGTCCGTGAGGGTGTGGGTTCGAATCCCGCTCTCGCTCTTTCTCCCAAGTTTGGCTGGAAAAAATCAAACTGAGCGTCTAGTCTTTCGGATTAGATGATAAATCGAGGTTCTGTGTGCAGCAGGCATTTGGCGCACTGGAAAAGAACCCATGGCAACAAAAGTGTTGTCCTCTGGCAAAATTCTGTAGAAGAAATCCACTCTGATAGGTACACAGATATATAATCATGCACTCCAGGGCCTAAGTGCGTTGGGTTATGCTGCTGGTCGGGCATCTGCCCAGCAGATGTGATGTAGTGTTTATGGATTTGCCCGAACGCAGTGACGTCTCATTGAGAAACTGAAACTGAAACAGGGGTTGTAGTACTTTTGGTCAGCAAAATCACCATCATCATCATCATCATCGCCATCATCATCATCATCATCATCGCCATCATCATCGCCATCGTCATCGCCGTCATCATCATCGCCATCACCACAATCACCATCGCCATCATCATCATCATCACCATCACTATCATCATCATCACCATCATCGCCATCATCATCATCACCACCATCCTATCATCATCATCATCACCATCATCATCATCATCATCGCCATCATCATCATCATCATCATCACCACAATCATCATCATCATCATCACTATCATCATCATCATCACCATCTTCATTGGGAGTGGTCGGGGGACGTGAGGTCGAGAGACAGACGACCTCCTCCACGCTGTTCTGTTGACAGATATCCAGAGAAGATTTGATTTGATTTCATTTGATATGGATACTTATACAGCACCTATCCTCGGCCAGAGACCAAGCTCTAAGCGCTTTACGAACTCGGGTTCATTTGCACAACAGGCTGTCTGCTTGGGTAGAGCCGACTGACGGCTGCTATTGGGCACTCATCATTCCTTTCCAGTGTCATTCAATCAGATTTCGGGCACGCACACATACACACTCAGACAGACATGTAACATTTTACGTGTATGACCGCGCGTTTTTGGTTGGTTGGTTATGTTACCCAACCATGTAGGCCGCCATACTCCGTTTTCGGGGTTGTGTATGCTGGGTATGTTCTTGTTTCTATAACCCACCGAACACTGACATGGATTACAGGATCTTTAACGTGCGTTGTCACGGACGACATAATGGTTCCGCTGTTTTTTTCTTTTCCTTTACGTTTATGGAGGGCCGGTGGGTCGCTGGATTATTTTTAGAGGCGGGTGTGTTTCGTATGCACGTGCACGATGTTTTCTATCGTGCGTGTTCCCCTTGCGTTCGAGCGTAGTGAGATCGTGTTGTTGTGTCATGTTTTCTATGGTTTGTAAGTGTCTCGTGCAATTGAACGGAAAAAAATTATATAGGAAGCTGAGTGAACAGAGTGAGCGGAGTTCTAGTGCTTCAAATGCTCCTCGCCGGTTTGTCCCTAGCTTCACTCGAAGGGAGTCAGTCCTTGGAGAAGGACGTGGTAGAACCAGCGCTTAGCGGCTGATGTTCGTTCTTTTTCCTCTGTAAACGACTTTATGTCCGCCAGTGGAACTGTTTCTTCATTTCTGTTTCGATGTTAGCACCCGTTGTTCGTTTACGGAACACTGTGCGGTGGCCAGTGGGTGACTTTTGTTCTTGTCCTGTCAGCGTTCTCCAGTTGCCTGGCGCGCGTCTTGAGGTGTTGTGCCTCCGTTCGAATCGTGGGGAAACATCACGTCGCTCTAGGTAGGAGCTTGTGTTCTAGTCTTGTTTATGTATTGTTTTCCTCCGTCGTGGTTCATTGTTACATTTGTATTTTCTGTCTCCTGTTTGTTGTGACCTTTCTCTTGTCACGGTTTATTGTGAAAGTTATGAGCCTGTGAAGGGGCGATGAGTTGTCACGTGTTGCTAAAATGTTATACTGGAAATGTAAGGAATGAATATTGAAATTTAAGAATTTGGAGGAGCTACATTTTGACATGTCTGCCCAAGTGGGAGTTTTTTCAGTGGAAGGGGGTAATTTTAGATATCTTGCTTTTTACATGCTCAAGACAATTTTATTGGATATTTTTGTTAAGGTTTAAGGAGCTCGTCCAACTAGAGGCCACGAGTTAACATCGAGAGTAAATTTATGCTTGTAGAAAACAGTACTGTTGTATATGGTAAATGATGATTTGTTTTATGACATGTGAAATACTGGAAGAAAGGGAGATAATTATTAGTCTACTTTTACGGCGGCGAGGCGTGCGGAAAAAGATGCCGGCAACCATTAATGTCATTCACTTAAAAAAAAAAGAACCCCAACCAACTATAACGTATGTTTTCCATAATATTTGAAAAAACTGATATCTTTCCAAATGATTATTCATCGATGGTTTTGGGCTGCCAATGCATCTTCCTGTGCGCTCCTCGCTGAGTGCCGCCAGTTTTGTAGATGTTTTATTTATAACATGGTGGTTCTAGACCACCCGCCTCTCGGAGCCGGCGACGGATCCGCTGAGGGCTCCGCTGACGTTTCCATACTGGGGGCCTGTCTTCCGTCCGCCAGCGTCAGCAACACTTATGTTCATGTGTTTAATATATATATATATATATTTTTTTTTTATCGTGGAAAACAAGACCATCCTGTGCTTATAGTGATGGTGGTTTGACATCTCACCTACCAGTGCCCTTGTGAAAAAAATGTGACCAGACTAAAGTGGTAGTTCTGCTGCCGTTTTTTTTTTTTTTTTTTTTTGGGGGGGGGGGGGGGGGGGGTTGTTGTTGGGTTTTTTTTTTGTATGCTCTTGATAAATTAAAAAAAAAATTTTTTTTATATACATCTATAGGCATATTGAGAAGATGAGGGAGCGCATTAGTCTGATTTTGGACGAGAGGGAGATCTTTTTGTCCTTCCATATAGTCTTCAATCGACTCAGTGCGGCAGTAGTCTGCGCGATTCTGGACAGGACCTCTGGTTTCGAACCCTCGTCTGACACAATGGCACCCAAGTATTTGAAGGAGGAGACTTCTTCCAGTTTTTCACCGTTTACGTGCAAGTTGGACGTTACGCCTTGGCTGTTGTTGGTCATAACCTTGGTCTTCTCGGCACTGATCTCCATGCCGTAGGCTGATGATGTCTTGTCAAGTTTGTGCACGAGTTCTTCGAGTTCTTTCTCTTCTCCTGCCAGGCCATCAATGTCATCGGCAAAGCGCAGGTTGGTGATGACTCTGCCTCCAATGCTGACAGTTCCCACATGATCTTCCAGGGCGTCAGTCATGATCCTTTCAAGAAAGAGGTTGAAGAGAGTGGGAGAGAGTAGACAGCCCTGTCTGACTCCGACCGTGGTTCTAAACCACGTTCTATACGCTTGGGAATCCTGGACCCTCACTGCAGAACTCCAGAGAAGAATCCAGGCCCTGGAAATGAGATGCTTCCGCAAGATCCTGAACATTACATACAAAGACCACATCACAAATGAGGAAGTGAAGAGTCCAAAACGCCATTGGCCCATTCAAAGACCTGCTAACCACAGTGAAGGAACGCAAGCTCCGCTGGTATGGACACGTCACACGATCAGACGGCCTAGCCAAGACCATCCTGCAGGGTACCGTACAAGGAAGGAGGAAGAGAGGCAGACAGAGAAAGCGGTGGGAGGACAACATCAAAGAGTGGACGGGCCTGCCATTTGCCACAACTCAAAGGGCCGCTGAGGACCGAGGCAGGTGGCGCGAGCTGACCAGGCAGTCATCCATGGTGCCCCAACGACCCACCCACGGGTCAAGGGATAGATGAGATGAGATGAGATAGGCATATACACAACACCATCATTAAATGCATTACATAATTTCGTTTCTGTGTGGGCTTGTTGTGTTGTGGCGTCTGTAGTGGGGTATCTTGGGGAGGGTGCACGTCCGCTTTAGCACGCGTGACAGAGACAACTAACGACTTACACAGATAGAATTTGACTTGGAAGTTGATGTCAAATCCGTATAGCGGTAGGGAGACAACTAACGACTTATACAGCCAGAATTTGACATGGAAGCTGATATTGCTGATCCGCCTCTCAAACGTACAGCAGTAGAGACAACTAGCGACTCATACACTAGATCTGGCCTGGAAGCTGATATCTAATCCACATAGCAGTAGGGATACAGCTTGCCAGAATTTGACTCGAAAGCTGATATTGCTACTCCGCTCACGTTCTGGTCTGGTCATTACTGCTGTTTTTTCTTCAGTTTAACGTCTATTCACTGTAAGTGTTTTTAGACGGAAAGGAGTCGAGTAGTGGATAAAGGAAAGGGAGTGCATGTGCATATTAGTGTAAAAAAGTGTTCATGTTATGTATCAGAGGAAAGGTAGATTATTATAAGAAAAAGTCTATGAATGAGATGTCATGGGGGGGGGGGGGGGAGAATATGTATATGCATATCAAGTATTAACCTACAACAATGTAAATATAAATAACATTGTGTCGTATGCTGATAGACTGGCTCCCAAGTACGTCCACTGAGGGGCACACCGTTCGTGATGACGTCAGCACAAGCAGCAGCGCGTGTGGTTCTCGCGGACCTCAGCGGTCCAAAAGGGGTTAAGGACGTGACCCACAAGGACTCATAAATCACCTGCTGGCCCCAGACACAGCGGGTTGTGGAGGAGACCATAATTGTAGGTGGTGGACCTTTCCGTTTCGGTTCCCACTTGTCACGTCTGCTGCTCACTTTGGTCACCGAACCTGAATTCCACGCTGAGAGAGAACACACTGAACACTGAAATGTTTAACTCTCTCCATACGAACGGCGAAAGAGAAGACGTTAACAGCGTTTCACCCCAATTACCACCATCAAAATATTGCAAGAGGAAGGCTCTTATACTGAAGAGGTGAATGTTGACAAAGAACACCACAATTCTGACGACGGAAGCTAAAGGTTGGGTCATTCAGACACCCACTGGACATCCGAGGGGTCTGTGTAGAGAAGAGAGCACTGGCCGTACTGAGTGAGTTAATGTCACAAGCTGTAAAGCTGTAGTGACATGGCAGACAAATCAAAACCAAAATGGTGCAAAACAGATAGAATGGAACAGACAGGAAAAAAGATGTGGAGCAAAATCAGTAAGAGAAAAGCGACAGTTTGGCAGTTTGTCATTAGCTTAACATGTAACAGGGGGGTAATGCGCCTTTTTTTCAGTCGTTCCTCTCCAAGGTTTGGACGGTTAGGGCAGTACACAGAAAACAAAGTACATATAAATCATACAATAACTAGTAAGCATGTAACATCGAGAAAAACACACACACACACACACACACACACACACACACACACACACACACACACACACACACAC
The DNA here is from genome assembly GCF_041734735.1 of Babylonia areolata. Classification (NCBI taxonomy): domain Eukaryota; kingdom Metazoa; phylum Mollusca; class Gastropoda; order Neogastropoda; family Buccinidae; genus Babylonia; species Babylonia areolata. The sequence continues at coordinate 1,930,464 of NC_134884.1, forward strand.
ACACACACACACACACACACACACACACACACACACACAGAGACTGTGGGACAGACAGAGAGAGGGGGGATAAATAATCACAGGGGGAGAGGGAGGGAGGCAGAGAAGCAATCAGAGACACAGAGGTAAGGCTGAGATAGGGAGAAAGAAAGGGAGACAGACAGACAGAAACTGACAGACTGAGAGACAGAGACAGACAGATCGACAGACTGACAGACAGAGACTGACAGACAGAGACTGACAGAAAGACAGAGAGACAGACTGAGGGCACAGGGAGGGAGGGAGGGAGGGGCACAGGGAGGGCGGGAGGGAGGGGCACAGGGAGGGCGGGAGGGAGGGGCACAGGGAGGGAGGTGGCACAGGGAGGGCGGGAGCACAGGGAGGGAGGGAGGGCGGGGCACAGGGAGGGCGGGGCACAGGGAGGGCGGGGCACAGGGAGGGAGGGGGGGCGGGGCACACGGAGGGAGGGAGGGCGAGGCACAGGGAGGGGCACAGGGAGGGAGGGAGGTGGCACAGGGAGGGAGGGGCGGAGGGAGGGAGGTGGCACAGGGAGGGAGGGAGGTGGCACAGGGAGGGAGGGAGGGAGGGAGGGGCAGGCACAGGGAGGGAGGGGCAGGCACAGGGAGGGAGGGAGGGAGGGGCACAGGGAGGGAGGGAGGGAGGGGCACAGGGAGGGAGGGAGGGAGGGGCACAGGGAGGGAGGGAGGGAGGGGCACAGGGAGGGAGGGAGGGGCACAGGGAGGGAGGGAGGGAGGGGCACAGGGAGGGAGGGAGGTGGCAGAGGGAGGGCGGGGCACAGGGAGGGAGGGAGGTGGCACAGGGAGGGCGGGAGGGAGGGGCACAGGGAGGGAGGGAGGTGGCACAGGGAGGGAGGGAGGGCGGGAGGGAGGGGCACAGGGAGGGCGGGGCACAGGGAGGGCGGGAGGTGGCACAGGGAGGGCGGGAGGTGGCACAGGGAGGGCGGGAGGGGCACAGGGAGGGCGGGGCACAGGGAGGGAGGGGGGGCGGGGCACAGGGAGGGAGGGGGGGCGGGGCACAGGGAGGGAGGGGCACAGGGAGGGAGGGAGGTGGCACAGGGAGGGAGGGGCACAGGGAGGGAGGGAGGTGGCACAGGGAGGGAGGGGCACAGGGAGGGAGGGAGGTGGCACAGGGAGGGAGGTGGCACAGGGAGGGAGGTGGCACAGGGAGGGAGGGAGGGAGGTGGCACAGGGAGGGAGGGAGGGAGGTGGCACAGGGAGGGAGGGAGGGAGGTGGCACAGGGAGGGAGGGAGGGAGGGGCACAGGGAGGGAGGGAGGGAGGGGCACGAGGGGCACAGGGAGGGAGGGAGGGGGGGGGCGGGGCACAGGGAGGGAGGGAGGGGGGGCGGGGCACAGGGAGGGAGGGAGGGGGGGCGGGGCACAGGGAGGGAGGGAGGTGGCACAGGGAGGGAGGGGCACAGGGAGGGCGGGAGGGAGGGGCACAGGGAGGGAGGGAGGTGGCACAGGGAGGGAGGGGCGGAGGGAGGGAGGGAGGGGCACAGGGAGGGAGGGGGGGAGGGAGGGGGGGAGGTGGCACAGGGAGGGGCACAGGGAGGGAGGGAGGTGGCACAGGGAGGGAGGGGCACAGGGAGGGCGGGAGGGAGGGCGGGAGGGAGGGCGGGAGGGGCACAGGGAGGGAGGGGCAGGGAGGGAGGGGCACAGGGCGGGCGGGAGGGAGAGAAAGGAAGAAAGAGACAGAGACTGAGAGACAGAGGGGATTGGGAATCACAGAGAGAGAGAAACAAGACAGGCGAGTGGACAGAAACAAAGGGGAAATATTTCACTTTTTTTTTTTTGGGGGGGGGGGGGGGGGGGGGGGAAGAGAGAGAGAGGGGGGGGGGGCCTCTGTGTGTGCACACTCTCTGATATATGCGTGGGTCAGTGTGTAAAAAGGTATACATCCCTCTCCTGCTGCCTGCAAATGTAAAGCGCTTAGAGCTTGGTCTCCGACCGGGGATGGGAGATATACAACTATCAATAAATCAGTCTGTCAATATATCTCTTCTGTCTGACTCAAGGTTGGACTGACTCACTGTCTCTCGCTCTCTTTGTGTGTGTGTGTGACTGAGTGCGTGTGTGCGTGCGTGCGCATGTATGTGTATACTGCACGCGTAACCCTAACCTGTATACTGCTATGTAACCCTGTACACTACTGTGTGACCCTGACCCGCAAACTGTTGTGTGACCCTGGCCTTGCACACTTATGTGACCTTGACCTTCCACACTAATGTGACCTTGACCCCTGCACTATGCTGTGGGACCTTGACCCTGCACACTGCCGTGTGACCCCGACGCTGCATAATTTTGTCTCCATCATCAGGTAGCCTGCTGGTCCTGTTATTATTTCGCCATCTGTTATTTCAACGCTGAATATATAATGGCACTTGTATTCCAGTATCAACCTCATGATTACCGCCACTTCGTAAACAAAATTTGCATAATGGCCTTTTGAACCCAACTGTACAATCTGTTGCATGCGCCACACACCATTACGGTATGGATGGAAGAGACGTTTTGATAATGTGATGTGATGATAAAACATGTAATGTGGAAGCAATTAATGCATCAAAGGAACACCTGCTTCTCAAGACAAAGCCCATGACACAGC
>NC_134884.1:1938089-1970589 GCF_041734735.1 Babylonia areolata
ATCGTATCGTATCGTATCTTACTGTATCGTATCGTATGATATCTTACTGTATCGTATCGTATCTTACTGTATCGTATCGTATCGTACTACTTTTCTTCTCCTTCTGTTTTGGTGACAGCTCTGTGAAATTCCAGCTGCTCTCCCCAGGGAGCGGGCGTCGCCACAGTACAGCGCCATCCCCACCCCCCATTTTGGTTCTCGTTTTCCTGTCTTCAGATGTATTTCTTTCACTTTCAAAGCGGATTTCTTATGCATGATTTTTCCCAAGGACAACCCTGTCGTTGCCTTGGGTTCTTTAACGTCAGCAAACTGCAAGCTGCACACAGCAGGAGATCTCCGTTTATCGTCTCAGTCACCATAGAAAGACTAGCACCCAGACCACCACTTGAGGTCTGGTGGAGGAGGGGCGGGGGAGGGTAAATAAAAATTTCCGGTTCGTGTGTGAGATTCGAACCCGAGAACACTCAGCTTGCTTCCTGGTTGGGCGTATGACAACTTGAACTGGGCCGCCTCTGTACCCTCCAGGGCGTATGACAACTTGAACTGGGCCGCCTCTGCACCCACCAGGGCGTATGACAACTTGAACTGGGCCGCCTCTGTACCCACCAGGGCGTATGACAACTTGAACTGGGCCGCCTCTGTACCCACCAGGGCGTATGACAACTTGAACTGGGCCGCCTCTGCACCCACCAGGGCGTATGACAACTTGAACTGGGCCGCCTCTGTACCCTCCAGGGCGTATGACAACTTGAACTGGGCCGCCTCTGCACCCACCAGGGCGTATGACAACTTGAACTGGGCCGCCTCTGTACCCACCAGGGCGTATGACAACTTGAACTGGGCCGCCTCTGTACCCACCAGGGCGTATGACAACTTGAACTGGGCCGCCTCTGCACCCACCAGGGCGTATGACAACTTGAACTGGGCCGCCTCTGCACCCACCAGGGCGTATGACAACTTGAACTGGGCCGCCTCTGCACCCACCAAGCGGTGTGTCCTCAACCTTTTGTTCACCACGAGTGTGCTTCGAGTACGTGTGCATGAGTAGTGTGAGCATACGTATGCATGTAGTGACAGAGTATCATAATTTTGATCAAGTGTGTGAGCACACGTATGTATGTACTGAAAGCATATGATAATTTTGCTCAAGTGTGTCAGCACACGTATGTATGTACTGAAAGCGCATCATAATTCTGCACAAGTGTGTCAGCACACGTATGCATGTAGTAAAAGCGTATCATAATTCTGCACAAGTGTGTCAGCACACGTATGCATGTAGTAAAAGCGTATCACAATTCTGTACAAGTGTGTGAGCACACGTATACATGTAGTAAAAGCGTATCATAATTCTGCACAAGTGTGTCAGCACACGTATGTATGTACTGAAAGCGTATCATAATTCTGCACAAGTGTGTGAGCACACGTATACATGTAGTAAAAGCGTATCACAATTCTGTACAAGTGTGTGAGCACACACATGTATGTACAGAAGGGTAGTAATGAGTGAGCTAGGGTTTCGCCTGCTAGTCAGGCATCTCTTGTGTATATGTGGTGTAGCGTGTATGAATTTGTCCGAACGTAGTGACGCCTCCTTGGGGAACTGGATGTAATTGTTTTGCGCAAGTGTGTGAGCATTAAAATGAGCATGAACTGACGTATTTGTATGCATGCGTGTTTGAGAGTGTGCGCGTGTGCGCTCACAAACATATGTGCGGACATGACAATAAGCGCGTGTGCGTGTGAGTGCCCGTTTGTGTCCGTCCGACTTGACTCTGTGTGTGTGTGTGTGTGTGTGGTTGCGTGCGCTTGTGCTTGTGAGCAAATGCGTGCTTTCGCGCGCAGAAATACATGGCCGTGTGAAAGGGTAGAATCGTCGTATGTAAATGTTTCGAGAAATATTCTCCGGAGTAAATTGATCGTACGAAAATATAATGCCTGTGAAAAGTTGGTGCACGAAGATCTTTTTGTTGTTGTTGTTGTTTGCTTTTAAACTCTGAAATAAACTTCCCGTGGAGGTAAAACTCTCTCATGCATGCAACTCCGGTCGTGTTTCAAAATAGGATGAGGGTTACCTCCCACAGCTTGGTTGACTGAATGGAGGCTTTGTGTCCGTCCTTTCGAGACCCACCCAAACCTCACTGGAGCGTATCGGCGTGGATGTCTCTCTCTCCCTCAGTGTCATTTTCAATATTATTCATTACACTCTATGCTGTGCCGTCAACGTGGCTTGAATTGCTCAGCATTCCTCCTTGGGTGAGTAACTTCATTCACGCTTCAGTTGGCATGCTGGTGTGAATATGCCGTTTTTTTATGTGGAAATAAACGCGAGGGTTTGTGGGCTTTGCAACGACCTTTCTATAATATATTTCATTTATATTTTACAGATATATAGATAGATAGATAGAATTTCAAGATTTCTTCTTTCATATTGCGTGTACTGTTTGTACATCGCAGCCTTGAGTGAGACTCGGATTGCAGGCGAAGGTCAGCTCTATGAACGGGGATCTGGTTACACCTTCTTCTGGAGTGGACGAGGAAGCGAAGAGCGACGTGAGGCTGGCGTTGGTTTTGCAGTAAAAACAGCACTTGTCAGCAAGCTAGCTGGAATCCCAAAGGGAGTCAACGATAGGCTTATGACCATGAAACTCCCTCTGGCATCTGGCCAGAAGCACCTCACCATTGTCAGTGCCTACGCCCCAACCATGACCAACCCGGATGAAGTGAAGGCGAAGTTCTACGAGGACCTTCACTCTGTCATTGCTGCCATCCCTAAAGCAGACAAGCTCATCATTCTTGGGGACTTCAATGCTAGAGTTGGCTCTGACTACATCTCCTGGGATGGAGTGATTGGAAAGCACGGCGTGGGCCACTGCAAACCAAATGGATTGCTTTTGCTTCAGACCTGTGCAGAGCACGAACTGCTGATAACTAACACAGTTTTCTGCCTCCCTACCCGTAACAGGACGTCATGGATGCACCCTCGCTCAAAGCATTGGCATCTCATAGATTACGTCATCGTCAGGAAAAGGGATAGGCAAGATGTACGTGTGACAAAAACCATGTGCGGCGCCGTGTTGGACAGACCATCGCCTTGTAGTCTCGAAGCTGAATATTCGAATCCAACCCAAGAGACGCCCCCAAGGCCAGAAGGCTCCAAAACGGCTCAACATCGCTAAGCTGAAAAACATCACCATCAAACAGACCTTTGTGGAGCTGCTGGAAGAGAGACCCTGGGACCCAAGACCAGAAAGCACAAAGACTGGTTTGATGAAAACTGTAATGAAATCAAACAGCTTCTGGATGAGAAACGCCGTCTGCATCCAGCCTACCTGAGCAACCCAAAGTCCACATCCGCAGGACTGTTCAGCAAAAGTTACGTCAGATGCAGGATAAGTGGCTGAGTGACAAAGCAGATGCGATCCAGGGATATGCTGACAGGCACGATATGAAGAGGTTCTATGATGCCTTAAAAGAAGTCTACGGCCCCATGTCCTCAGAATCATCCCCCCTCCTCAGTGCAGATGGGAATACACTGATCACTGAGAAGGAGAAAATTCTCGAACGCTGGGCTGAGCACGTCAACAGTGTCTTAAATCGCCCTTCCTCCATAAATGATGAAGCCATAGACCGTCTCCCACAAGTCCCCATCAACGAAGCACTGGACGATCCGCCAACACTTCTTGAGACCCAGAAAGCAATCCGTCTGCTATCCAGTGGCAAAGCACCTGGCTCAGACTCCATACCAGCAGAGGTCTACAAGGATGGAGGCATTGTGCTGACTGAGAAGCTCCATCAGCTGTTCTCACTCATGTGGAAAGAAGAGACGATCCCCCAGGATTTCAAAGATGCTTCCTTCTCCTCCTTCTGTTTCTTCTTCTTATTCTCCTCAACCTTCTTCTTCTTCTTTTCTTCTGCTTCTTCTTCTTCCTCCTCCTTCTCCTTCTTCTTCTTTCTCCTCCTCCTTCTTCTTCTTTCTCCTCCTCCTCTTTCTTCTTTCTCCTCCTCCTCCTTCTTCTTTCTCCTCCTTCTCCTTCTTCCTCCTCCTCCCTCTCCTTCTTCCTCCTCCTCCCTCTCCTTCTTCTTCTCCTCCTTCTTCTTCCTCCTCCTGCTTCTTCTTCTTCCTCCTCCTCCTTCTTCTCCTTCTTCCTCCTCCTCCTCTCCTCATTCTTCTTATTATTCTTTCTTTGGCTTCTTCTTCTTCTTCTTTCCATCACACCACCAGCATCAACTTGCTGATGACTCTGTCGTGGTTGAGGCATGCTGGGTATTTTCGTGTTTCCATAACCCACCGAACGCTGACATGGATGACAGGATTTTTAACTCACTCAGTACGGCCAGTCCTCTCTTCTACTCTACACAGACCCCTCAGATGTCCAGTGGGTGTCTGAATGACCCAACCTTTAGCTTCCGTCGTCAGAACTGTGGTATTCTTTGTCAACATTCACCTCTTCAGTATAAGAGCCTTCCGCTTGCAATATTTTGATGATGGTAATTAGGGTGAAACGCTGTTAACGTCGTCTCTTTCGCCGTTCGTATGGAGAGAGTTAACGTGCGTACTGATTTGGTCTTCTGCATGCGTATACAGGCGAAGGGGGTGTGGAGGCACAAGAGTGAAGGTGTGTACCTGTGAATGGACAATGGATCAGCCTGGAGTGAGCAGTCGCCAGGTTTTCTTCTTCACCACAAATGACGACACGGTGACTCTGACGTCTCGGCGCCGTTCTTTGTTTCCTTCCTTCCTTCTTCCTTCCTTCCTTCCTTCCTTCTTCCTTCCTTTCTGCATTCTCTCATCCTTCCTTTTTCCTCTACCAATATTTCTTCTCTCTCTCTTTTTTTTTTTTTTTTTTTTTGATAAAAAAAATCCCCGTCTCCCTTCTTACCTCCCCCCCTCCTCGTTCTGAACCCGGCCCCCTTCTCCCTCCCTCCCTCCCTCCTCCTCTTCCTCCACCTTCTACTTATTTTAGGTGGTCTAACTACCCCCACCCCCACCCCCGCCCCGGCTCCCCGCCCCCTCCCCTGCCCCCTTTCCACATATACATTTCTTACCACCACCACCACCCCTCCTTCGACTTGTTCCCTTCATATTGTGATTTTCTCTCTTGCTCTCTTCACCGTCCTTTTCAGCGCCTTCTGACTGGGTCGAGTTACACGTCGAGACGGTATTTCTTTTTATCCCCACCCTCTCTTGTTGTTGTTGTTGTTTTCCTCTCTTTTTGAATTTCCTCTCTCTGTGTCTGTCTGTCTGTCTGTCAGTCTGTCTGTCAGTCTGTCTGTCTCGTTCTCTCCTTTTCTCTCTCTCATTTTCGCTTCTTTAGCTTTATTCCCTCTTTAGGGCGAGGGCTGGATGTAAAAAAAAAAAAAAAAGCATGTGATGGCCTAGAGCTAACACGTCCACCTAGGAAGCGAGAGAATCTGAGCGCGCTGGTTCGAATCACAGCTCAGCCGCCGATATTTTCTCCCCCTCCACTAGACCTTGAGTGGTGGTCTGGACGCTAGTCATTCGGATGAGACGATAAACCGAGGTCCCGTGTGCAGCATGCACTTAGCGCACGTAAAAGAACCCACGGCAACAAAAGGGTTGTTTCTGGCAAAATTCTGTAGAAAACTTCCACTTCAATAGGAAAAATAAATAAAACTGCACGCAGGAAAAAAAAAAAGAAAAAAAAAGGGTGGCGCTGTAGTGTAGCGACGCGCTCTCCATGGGGAGAGCAGACCGAATTTCACACAGAGAAATCTGTTGTGATAAAAAGAAATACAAATACAAATACTTGCTGATCTACTACCCTCGATGATAAAGATTTGGTCTCGTCTTGCTCTTTCTGCCCCGGATTTTTCAATCTTTTTATTTCATCTCCACTCCTTCTGCCTATTTCTTCTTCCCTCTGTGTGCCCTCTTTAGCACAATGAAGATCGTTCCTGAATCGTAAAAAACAGGACAGGAGAGAGAGAGAGAGAGAGAGAGAGAGAGAGAGAGAGAGACAGAGACAGAGACAGAGACAGAGACAGAGACAGAGACAGAGACAGAGACAGAGACAGAGACAGACAGACAGACAGACAGACAGACAAGACAAATGGTTTATTGACTTAAGCCTTGCTCATATCAGGGTCGGGGGGAAAGTCATTCGGATGAGACGATAAACCGAGGTCCCGTGTGCAGCATGCACTTAGCGCACGTAAAAGAACCCACGGCAGCAAAAGGGTTGTTCCTGGCAAAATTCTGTAGAAAAATCCACATCAAAGGAAAAACAAATAAAACTGCATGCAAAAAAAAAAAAAAATGGGTGGCGCTGTAGTGTAGCGACGCGCTCTCCCTGGGGACAGCAGCCCGAATTTCACACAGAGAAATCTGTTGTGAAAAAAAAGAAAAAAAGAAATACAAATGCAAAGGGGAAATCAAAAGCACCAAAACACGTGTAAAATGTTCTTCCACACTCTCCGATACACACATACGCGGCACACACTAAGACGTTCACAAAATGAATGGATATGGACATGGACGAACTGGTTTTCCGTTTACATATCTTAGAACATATGGCCATCAGCCCAGGAGATACGGAAATAAACAGATAATAAACGCTAAATTACTTAACTGGTTGATCTAAATTTCGAACTGTGATAAATGTATCGAGAGAGAGAGAGAGAGAGAGAGAGAGAGAGAGAGAGAGAGAGAGAGAGAGAGAGAGAGAGAGAGAGAGAGAGAGAGGACTGTGGAAAGGCCTGGGACTCAACTGTGAATCAATATTCCGCAGCGGTACAATGTGATATTAGGTTACCGTCGCCTCTTTATCACGGATTCCCACTTTTACATCTGCCAGCAGACAACACAAGGCAAGGCAAGACAAGACAGGACAAGGCAAGACAAGACAAGAGAAAGCAAGGCAAGGCAAGACAAGGCAAAACAAGACACGACAAGACAGGACAAGGTAAGGCAAAACAAGACACGACAAGACAAAGCAAGGCAAGACAAGACAAGGGAAAACAAGATGATAAGACAAGACAGGACAAGGCAAGAGAGGAAAAGACAAGACATGGCAAGGCAAAGCAAAGGCAAGACAGGACAAGACAGGGCAGTACAAGACAGGACAAGACAAGACAAAGTATTATTATCAACGTGAGTCATAGATAAGCAAGGAAAACAATCATTTGTTCTTTTCACATACAGTCCTCGCCCTAAAAAAGAGAATAAAGTGAAATATGTTAACTGCAGAGTTTTAGATATATATATATATATATATATATATATATATATATATATATATGAGAGAGAGAGAGAGAGAGAGAGAGAGAGAGAGAGAGACTGACACTGACACTGACACATATTTTATTGCCATTGGCAAAATACCCTTTTGGCAAGAGGGTTACAAAACATAGTGCCTATAAGCATTGTCCAAAATTGTTTGGCTGAAACAAAACACGTATCCAAAAGCAAACAATCAATAATGAACCAAATATGCTTCATCCACACTCGCACACGCTGACGCACAACCACTCATACATTCACACACATGTACACCAACATACATTTATCATCACACACTCCCCCCCCCCCCACCTCCCTCCCCATTGTAGCTTTCGAGACGACCATCTGGCAGCTGACTAAATCAAGCAAACTTTACTGAATCCCTCATTCCACTACTCTCCACTGGTAACCGGGGGGAAAACTAAATATCGGTATTCCTTCTACGAGAATCGCCAGCTTCTGAAATGAATTTTGCGAAAGAAATAATTGCTTCACCACGTTCAGTTGAGAGTAGTGCTATGAGATCTCTTCTTTGTGCAGCTGGTTCACTGAATAATTTGTTGTATCCTCTGCGAATATCTGCATACGTTGGGCAGTCAAAAACAAAATGCATTTCGTCCTCAATATTGTTTTGCACACATTGAACACCTGATATCGTTGCTGGCATCAAACCATTTTCTATTAGCATTTAAACCAAGGGTTCTAGTTTAGTGAGAGAGAGAGAGAGAGAGAGAGAGAGAGAGAGAGAGAGAGAGAGACAGACAGACAGACAGACAGACAGACAGACAGACAGACAGACAGACAGACAGGTCATGAGCCAAACACCCAAACCCACGTCAACAGCATATACATTATACATTCATCGACATGCTGTCAAATCATAAAAAAAAGTTTTGTACCATGCTGGTCTCCAATTTACACAGACATGGGATTACATCCAAGATATTCAACACACACACGCACGCACACACACATACACAGGGCTTATTTGTGGCCAAGTGAGCCTCTCCTACCCCCACCCCCCAAGTCAGAAATTACCCCCTCTTTCTACGGGTTTTTATTAATTTGTTGAAAAAATGAACAGGGGTCGTTCCAGATTAGACTTCCCTGATATTCCCTTCATTACAAGTTTACGGAAGCGAACAGGTGGGGTAGTGGTGGTGGTGGTGGTGGTTAAAGATTGGGGTCTACTTTCATAGCCGGCACGTAACTCGGCCAAATTCACCGCCCCCCCCCCACACACACACACCCTCCCCACCCTACAAGGGCGGGGAGGGGGTGGGGTTCAAGCCAGTCTTGACTGACCTCTGTATCCATTGTGAGGGGAAGGGGGGGAGGAGGGAGAGGGGCAAAATGCTAGAGGGAGCTGGGAGGTCAGTTTTAACTCGTGGAAGTTTACCCACGGGGGCATTAGTTCCTTGGCCAGTCTTCATAGACACCGTGCATAATCTGAGCTCGGCCGATGTGGCCTATGGATGATGTTGATAATGGTAATGATAACAAGAAGAAGAAGAAGAATGAAGAAGAATGAAGATGATGATGAAGATGATGAAGAAGATGATGAAGAAGAAGAAGAAGAAGAAGAAGAAGAAGAAGAAGAAGAAGAAGAAGAAGAAGAAGAAGAAGAAGAAGAAGAAGAAGAAGAAGAAGAAGAAGAAGAAGAATGAAAATACTACCACTACTATCACCACCACCATACTACTACTACTACGATTACTACGACTACTACTACTACTACTACTACTACATTTCATTCTAATATTTTTCATACTATATTTCCCTAATAAACAGAAAATTCACAGTACATCACAACGAGGCATCAATATGAACACACTACGACAAGACATATTATAATGATACAAAGAGAAAATGATTATACAGTGGGTAAAATAAACGAGAGGGGAGGGGGGGGGTATGAATTACCTGTTACACCGGCAGTGACTGTATTCAAATAATTATCGCCACACTCCGCCAGCACACACGTGTTCAAAAGAACCTTTCACACAGAGAGCACAATGTGCTTTTTGAACATGTGAACTGTATGCCATCACAAAGGCAGCCCGTTCGGCTGTTTCATAAAGCAGACGAACGCTCATGCTGATTCAGATAAAAGTTAGACTGAAAAACCTGCGTATCTCTGAAGCCGTTTCCGTCGTCAAGGAGATAGCGGGTGGTGGTGGGGGGAGGGGGGAGGGGGGTAGGAGGTGGGGGGGGGCAGGGGGGGTGTAGGGGGGGCATGGGATTAGTGTGGGTGCTTCTTGTGGGTCTATGGACCTGTTCTGTGTGACTGCTCTTGTGAAGGGCAATGGCCCGGTCTCAGGGTGGTGGCTATGCAGGTCAACATAATTCATGCATTTTCAGATCTGCCGAGAGATCGTGGGTAGGGCCTACAAGCTGGTCCACACACACACACACACACACACACACACACACACACACACACACACACACACACACACACACACACACACACACGCACGCTCGCACGCACGCACGCACGAACGAACATATACGTAGGCTACTATGTCGTGTTTTAAGATGTTTTGGTGCACTGAAAATGACCCCTTAGTTTGGATCTGACAAGTGATTTGCAAAGATATATGTACACATGAGTGCAGAAAGCTCTTGTCCCCATGGTTGCTTACAACGAATTTTTTTTAGAAAGTCTAGACTTTTCATAGCTTTTGTTAATAGGTATTCAGTATGTTGATACCATGTTAGCTTTCCTGTAATACTCCCGAAGAATTTACTGTTTGTTTATATATTCTTCTTCTTTTTCTTCTTCTGCGTTCGTGGTCTGCAACTCCCACGTTCACTCGCATGTACACGAGTGGGCTTTTACGTGCATGACCGTTTTTACCCCGCCATGTAGGCAGTCATACTCCGCTTTCGGGGGTATGCATGCTGGGTATGTTCTTGCTTCCATAACCCACCGAACGCTGACATGGATTACAGGATCTTTAACGTGCGTATTTGATCTTCTGCATGCGTTTACACACGAAGGGGGTTCAGGTACTAGCAGGTCTGCACATATGTTGACCTGGGAAATCGTAAAAATCTCCACCCTTTACCCACTAGGCGCCGTCACCGTGATTCGAACCCAGGTCCCTCAGATTGACAGTCCAACGCTTTAACCACTCGGCTATTGCGCCCGTCGTTTATATACTGAATCGCATCATCTCCCAGCTTGGAACTAGGCATCTGAATTTGGGTTGGATCACCTATTAAACAGAAGAATATCAGTTTTTGCTTTTTTCTGTGAACATACGAGTAAGTAAGCCGAATTCTTTAATATACTGACTTGTATCATGAAGTTCAAACCGATGATCTTCCTTGTATAATGGATACTTCATCTAATATCACTCATAGTGAAAAGACGTAAAACTAAAGAACGAACAATGGATACTGCGCAAATGAGTTTTCTTTTTAAGATTCACATCCAACCACATGCATATGATACCAGCGTATTGTATCAGAACTACAATTTTAGATATTTTAGCTGGCAAGTCAGACAATTATATTGAAAATAGAAGTGGTGCTATAAATTACCTTGGGAATACTCATTTCAGTTGTTCCGTCTTTTAGTTGTCGAGTTTCCTGTTTTTGTTTTAAATCTTCGGTTGTCAATAAAACGTTTCACACGCGCGCGTGCGTGCGTGCATGCGTGCGTGCGTGCGTGCATGCGTGCGTGCGTGCGTGTGTGTGTGTGTGTGTGTGTGTGTGTGTGTGTGTGTGTGTGTGCGTGTGCGTGTGCGTGTGCGTGTGTGTGTGTGTGGTGACATGAACAAGGCTGTACCTCCTGGTACGGGGTTAATTGTACCTCCGGTTTGATACTGCATATTCATGGTGGTACAACATCAAAAGGACACCCTGTAAAAAAAACAAATCAACACCAGCATGTTGCCATCTCATCAGACAGAACTATATGTTATTGTTTTCATTGCTATGTTACACTTTCCAGTAATTCGCACCACAACTATCATCGGAGTGAATTTAAATGCATGAGTCACACGGAATTCTATGCATGATATTGGACAAAACCACTCCATACGAAACGAAAGAGCTTAGTCTTCTTCTGCAATGTTCCCGCCATTTTGTGATGTCTACATGTGTTAATGTTCATGTTTATGAAATACATACATACATACATACATACATACATACATACATACATACATACATACATACATACATACAAGTGTGGTTCGTCCGTCGGGATCGACGAGGACCATCTAGTCATTCTGGGGGTGGGTGGGTTGGGCTCAACCCATACATACATACATACATACATACAAGGCTAAGTTGACATACACTTCACATACAGTGATCACATTCACACAATATGTAATTATGCAGTTATCACATTAAGAGAACAGGCTGATATAACATCATTTTAAAATTCAACATAGACATGCGATCACCACCAAGCCATTCAACGGTGCTTTATTTAAATCAGTACGGAGCAGAGAACACACACACACACACACACACACACACACACACACACACACACACACACACACACACACACACACACACACACACACACACGGAATTGTTAGTGTGTTGGATAAAAGTCCTAAAATCGAACCGGTTACCATATCCGGGGAGGGTATGGTTTTTGTTGTTGTTGTTTTTTTGGTTTTTTTTAACTATATTTTTCAAAGCATATTTCTTTTTATATTTCTTTTTATCACAACAGATTTCTCTGTGTGAAATTCGGGCTGCTCTCCCCAGGGAGAGCGCGTCGCTATACTACAGCGCCACCCATTTTTTGTATTTTTTCCTGTGTGCAGTTTTATTTATTTTTCCTATCGAAGTGAATTTTTCCTACAGAATTTTGCCAGGAACAACCCTTTTGTTGCCGTGGGTTCTTTTACGTGCGCTAAGTGCATGCTGCACACGGGACCTCCGTCGGTTTATCATCTCATCCGAATGACTAGCGTCCAGACACTGACCACTCAGGTCAAAGTCTAGTGGAGGGGGAGAAAATATCGGCGGCTGAGCCGTGATTCGAACCAGCGCGCTCAGATTCTCTCGCTTCCTAGGCGGACGCGTTACCTCCAGGCCATCACTCCGCGCTGTTGGGATATAGGGCAAGAAGTCTCAGAGACGTAACAGCCCGGGGAACCCTACAACCATTAGTGGAGGGGGATGAGTCATCAATTAGCAAGATACGGTTGGCGTTGGGTGGTCAAGCATCTGCTTAGCAGATGTGGTGTAGCGTACACAATTTGTCCGAACGCGGTGAAGCTTCCGTGGGTCACTGATCAGAACTGAACCTGAAGTGTAATGACACTGCTACCCAAGACAAAGAAAGTGTTATCATGCTGGGGCTGAGGAGGGGGAGGGTGGGGGGTCGGGGGTGGGGGGGTGGGATAGGAGGATCATATCAATAAATCAGACAAGTGCTCCACACTGGTCACAAGGTACACCGGCACTGACCGAAACCGAACACAAGAGCAGGTTTCTAATCTCTCGTTGAAACACACACACACACACACACACACACACACACACACACACAGAGCTAGAAACACACACACACACACACACACACACACACACACACACACACACACACACACACACACACACAGGTGGACTCCCTGATAACAGGTTTGAAGTCTTGACTTCACTTCCAACCCGGCCGCGAAGGTTTTCGCGGTTTCAATCTCTTCCTGACCGGACCTCCGTAACTTGATTCCCGAATGGAGACGTGACCTTCACTTCCCCTTGGACTGGATGTCACTATCTCTGTCTGAAAGTTCACGAACTTTGAGTGTTGGCCCTTTCGTTGAAGCGGCCAGCAGCAGGGTTGTAGCGGACTCAGTAGCAGTAGGCCCTAGTTACAGTTGCCTGTTCGGTGTGACAGCCAGTTATAGACCCCCGGTTGACGGGCGCAATAGCTGAATGGTTATAGCGTTGAACTTTGAATCTGATAGTTCTTTATTATTTGTTATTGTTCTTCTTATTATTATTACTATTATAATCATTATCATATTGAAAAATAGCCCATGTATCTCAATAAGTTAATGATTTTTTTCGGTGTTCATTGACGGACTAAATGTTTTGCTGTGTGAATGTTGAATCACACTGATGTTATGAAATGTCAAAATATAACCTTGTGTACAAGGGAAAACAAACAAACAAACAAACAAAATTCAGCTAGACAAAACTGACCTGGTTGGATTTACCCCACCCCCCCACCCCCCCCCCCCCCGACCCCCTTCCCCCGTTGGCACAGTCTTAGGGAAATTCCTAGGTAAGTTTGTTTGAAGGTTTACAACGTTTTAACTCTCTCCATACGAACGGCGAAAGAGACGACGTTAACAGCGTTTCACCCCAATCACCATCATCAAAATATTGCAAGCGGAAGGCTCTTATACAGAAGAGGTGAATGTTGACAAAGAATACCACAATTCTGACGACGGAAGCTAAAGGTTGGGTCATTCAGACACCCACTGGACATCCGAGGGGTCTGTGTAGAGGAGAAGAGAGGACAGGCCGTACTGAGTGAGTTAAAGGATGCGGAATTAGTGCAGACTTAGGACGATTCTTAGCGCGAAACAAACAACGGTGCTGCTAAGCTTGTTCATACGACCACCCAAGCCATGGAACACAATGGAATCAACCTCAGTGACAGCCATTCCCATAGGACCCGCTCCCAGCATCACCCATTATCGTCACCAGTATCACTAGTGCCAAGTGTGTTTCCATATTTGATGAGGGCAACAGGAGAGCGATTGATTAGCGCCCAATGGCAGCTGTCAGTCGGCTCTACCCATGGGTAGGAAGCCGGTTGTCTGAATGACTCTGTGACTGGAAAGCGCTTGGAGCTTGGTCTATGACCGAGGATAGGCGTTCTATCAACAAAAAAAAAGAAAAAGAAAAAAGAGTACCAATAATGAGATTCATCTGTCAATCTGCCTCTCTCTCTCTCTCTCTCTCTCTCTCTCTCTCTCTCTCTCTCTCTCTCTTTCTGTCTGCATTTGCTTGCCATATCCATGCGTATCAAACATTCTCTCGCCTTACTACTGTCACAATTTAATCCTTTCTTGTAAACACACACACGTACACATACACGCATATAAATATATATATATATATATATATATATATATATATATATATATATATATATATATATATACATACATACATACATACATACATACATTTACACGCAAGCACAACACTCACAGACGCGAGCGCCCACACACACTCATTCACTCACTAACACACACACACACACATGCGCGAGCGAGCGCATACAGACACTCACACACACGCACTCACTCACACACACGGACACACACACACACACACACACAATGTATATCAGAAAGGATTTTCCCACGAATTTTTGCCAGTGACAACTCTCTTGCTGCCGTTGGTTATTTTACGTGCGATACGTGCATGCTACACAAGGGACGTGGGTGTATCATCTCACCCGAATGACTAGCGTCCAGACCACCACTCAAGGTCAAGTGGAGGGAGAGAGAAGAACTCTCGTGCGTTCAGAATGTTTTTAAAAGCGAATATGTGAAATGCTTTTATTTGAGAACATATGTTTATTACTCTTGTTTAATCAAGTAATCCGCGTGTGTGGGGTGGGTGGGTGGTGGGTGGGTGCGGGTGTGTGCTGATTATCTGGTTGCGGTTTTCCGTAACGTATCTTTATTCTTATCTTATCTGTCTGTTATAATCAATGTGCAGTATAGTAGGCTATGTTTATAATTATATTCAAATAATGTTTCTTAATTCTTTCTCTTTTTACATTAAGAATACTAGTTATTACCTGCAGTGTGTGGATGTATGTATGAAACGGTGTATAAGATATTTTTTACATTTGTATCTTCGTAATATTCGTAAAAGCTGTTGTTGACTTTTACAGTTATGGTCCCCATGTTGTTTACTTGTCTATGTTGTGATAATGCACCTGACCAAATTTCTCCAGTTGGAGATAATAAAGTTATTCTTATCTTATCTTATCTTAGACTGGCTCTGTTCCACTATGTCATCACTCCACTTTCCAGGACAGCGAGCTGGGTATGTTCTTGTTTCCCTAACCCACCGAACGCTGACATGGATTACAGGATCTTTAACGTGCGTAGTTTGATCTTCTGTGTGCGTATACACGGCATGGGAGATCGGAAAATTCTGCACGTATGTTCACCTGGGAGACCGGGGAAAAAAAACAAAAAAAAAAAAAAAAACGAAAAAAAAACCCCTCCACCCTTCAACCCACCAGACATCGTTACCGGGACTGGAATCCGGGACCCTCACATTGTAGACCCAACGCTTTAACCACTCGGCTGTTGCGCCCGTGGAGAGAGAGAGAGAGAGAGAGAGAGAGAGAGAGAGGACAGCCTTGGCTGTTTCCACAAAATTAATTAATAATGGGGGTCCACAGCTGTCTGTGGGATGAGGCCTATGGCGTTCTGCTGACCGTGTGTAAATATCAACATTCGGGCAGACTCGATTCACTATTAACTCTCTCCATACGAACGGCGAAAGAGACGACGTTAACAGCGTTTCACCCCAATTACCATCATCAAAATATTGCAAGCGGAAGGCTCTTATACTGAAGAGGTGAATGTTGACAAAGAATACCACAACTCTGACGACGGAATCTAAAGGTTGGGTCTTTCAGACACCCACTGGACATCCGAGGGGTCTGTGTAGAGGAGAAGAGAGGACTGGCCGTACTGAGTGAGTTAAATTCGGGGATTAAACACAGGAACCAGCTGACGCTGGACAACAAAGGTCGACAGAATGCTTCAAGTGATGAATTATACGTGGGTATGTCAGCAGACGTCAGCTGGCCTTCTCTCATACATGCAGGGTAATCAACTGGTAGGCCTACCTTCAGTTTAACGTGTTTTCGCTTTGAGTAATATTAGACGTGGCGTGTGTGTGTGTGTGTGTGTGTGTGTGTGTGTGTGAACTGGTCGTGCAATAATAAATTATGATGCAGTACAACACAACACGAACAAAATGACACACAGGACAATGAACAAGAGCACAGCACAGCACGGCACAGCACAGCACAGCACGGCACGGCACGGCACGGCACGGCACGGCACGGCACGGCACAGCACAGCACAACACGGCACAGCACAGCACAACACGGCACAGCATAACACTGCACAGCAAAGCACAGCAAAGCACAACACAGCACAACACGGCACGGCACAGCACAGCACAGCAAAGCACAACAGCACAGCACAGCACAGCACGGCACGGCACGGCACAGCACAGCACAACACGGCACAGCACAACACAGCACAGCACAGCACAACAAGGCACAGCACAGCAAAGCACAACACAGCACAGTACAGTACAGCACAGTACAGCACAACACAACACAGCACAACAAAATACAACACAACACAGTACAGCACAGCACAATACAACACAGCACTGCACAGCACAGCATAACACAGCACAATACAGTATGACTAACATCACAACACAGCACTGCACAGTACTGCACTGCACAGCACAGCACAAAACAACAAAACACACTAAAGCTACCAGCACAGCACAACACAGCACAATACAACACAGCACAATACAACACGGCACAGCACAATACAACACAACACAACACAGCACAACACAGTACAGTACAGCACAGCACAGCACAGCACAACACAACACAGCACAGCACAACACAGTACAGTACAGCACAGCACAGCACAATACAACACAGCACAATACAACACGGCACAGCACAGCACAACACAGCACAATACAGCACAGCACAGCACAATACAACACATCACAGCACAATACAACACAACACAGCACAATACAACACAGCACAGTACAGCACAGCACAGCACAATACAACACAGCACAGCACAGCACAATACAACACAGCACAGCACAATACAACACAGTACAGTACAGCACAGCACAATACAACACAGCACAGTACAGCACAGCACAATACAACACAGTACAGCACAGCACAATATAACACAGCACAGTACAGCACAATACAACACAGTACAGCACAGCACGGCACAATACAACACAGCACAATTCAACACAGCACAGTACAGCACAATACAACTAACAGCACAGCACAACACAAGTATAATAATACTGGCCCCACACAATGTGCAAAAAAACACAAAAACATATTATATATATATATATATATATATATATATATATATATATATTGGCGCTGAACTTCGGCGACGCCCTCTCCCCTGAGGACAGCTTCCCGAATTCTACACAGAGAAATATGTTGTGAGAAAACCAATACAGTTTCAGTTTCTCAAGGAGGCGTCACTGCGTTCGGACAAATCCATGTACGCTACACCACAGTCTGCTAGGCAGATGCCTGACAGCAGCATAACCCAACGCGCTTAGTCAGGCCTTGAGGGCACGCATGGGTTCTTTTCCAGTGCGCTAAGTGCGTGCTGTACGCGGGACCTCGGTTTATCGTCTCATCCGAATGACTAGACGCTCAAGTTCGATTTTCCTGTCACATGTGGGAGAAAGCGTGAGAGCGAGATTCGAACTCAGACCCTCAAGGACACTGTATTGGCAGACGAGTGTCTTAATCATTCTGCCACCTTCCTCCAATCCAATGCAATACAATATCAAACCAGATATCATGTGGAAAATTCTCTTTCCAGGCTTCTTCCGCATGGAACTCACTCCCGTTTCCTGTCCGTCTTGCCGTTTCTTGCCCTTCTGTCAAAACCTCTTTGAAAACTCTTTTATTTCCTGCCGTTCAAATCAGTAAATAACTTCTTGTCTTCACTTGTGTGTTTTATTCCATTTCTACTTTTATTGTTGTTACCATTTTTAAACATGCACACGTTCATATAATTATTCCTTGAGCCGCCAAGCGGGCCTGTGTGTGTGTGTGTGTGTGTGTGTGTGTGCATCTTGTGTGTAGTTGGTGTGGTATGGGTTTGTGGGTTAGAGATTGAGCTGGAGGGGGTGTGCGTGCAGATGTAGCCTATTGCGCGTGCTTTTAGTATGCATACGTTTATGTGTATTTGACTGTGCTTTCATATCTGTGAAACTGCATGTTTAGTGCATATCTGTTATGCATGTGTGGGTGTATGTGTGAATGTGTGTCTTCATGTTTTACATTTATTTGCTTATTTATCATCAATGTTGTCTTATTTATTTATTTATTAGTATTATTATTTTATTATTATTATTATTATTACTACTACCTTTTTATATTATAATTATTATTTATTTATTTATAGAAGCTTATCTATTATTTATTCACCTTTCTTTTCTTTTTTTCCCTCAAGGCCTGACTAAGCGCGTTGGGTTACGCTGCTGGTCAGGCATCTGCTTGGCAGATGTGGTGTAGCGTATATGGATTTGTCCGAACGCAGTGACGCCTCCTTGAGCTACTGAAACCAAAACTGATACACGTCATCGTGTTTTTCATTGCAAACACCCAGGCCTTTTGCATCATTGGATTGGGCGTATCAAATGCCCAATTATTATTCTTATTCTTATTATTCTTTAATGCAACACGGCATGCTACCAGCATACAACACAACATAATGCAACGAAAAATACTACAACAGCCCATGCACACAGCGGCTGTTCATAACTATTTGCCGTGGCTGTGTACTCCACTCTGCTAAAATGCGGTACATTCCGATTTCTTTGAAAATACACTCCCGCTGTGTAGTTGTCGTGTGTGTGTGTGTGTGTGTGTGTGTGTGTGTGTGCGTGCGAAGGTGTATGTGCTGTGCGTCTGTGTCAGTGTGCGATGAGAATAGATGTTCACACCAAGGGAATGTAACACCTGCATTTGCTACAAAGGTATACAATCCAGCCCACCCAGAGAGACCACTGCCAACATGTTCCTCGCACACACACACACACACACACACACACACACACACACAAGCCCGAAAGCACACACACACACACACACACACACAGACACAAGCACGAAAGCACACACACACACACACACACACACACAAGCCCGAAAGCACACACACACACACACACACACACACACACAGACAGACACAAGCACGAAAGCACACATACACACACACACACACACACAAGCACGAAAGCACACACACACACACACACACACACACACACACAGACACAAGCACGAAAGCACACATACACACACACACACGAAGCACACACACACACACAAGCACGAAAGCACACACACACACACACACACACACACAGAGCACAAGCACGAAAGCACACACACACACACACACACACACACACACACACACAGAAGCGCAACACAGGCATACACATAGGGCACTATTGCGAACTGACACAACACATTCGCAGTCAACAACAACAACAACAACAACACACACACACACACACACACACACACACACACACACACACACACACAAAGATGTGAAAATTTCCATCACAATGAGAGCTGGGCCGGGCAGCTATAGAAATTGGGAGCATTCAGTGTGAATGACTCTCAATGCTCAGCGAAGCACGATGAATAGCTGTTGGCTGCTTTTAGAATCTGTCTGTGCAGCCGTCAACATGCTACCTGCCATGGGGTGAGAAAGAGAGAATGAACGAATGATTGGTTTATTCATTTATAGGCCACTGCCCCTTATGAAAGGGTGTCGCAATTTCTTCATAGACATTGCATCGTGCATTGAAAAATGACATTCGTTCAGATAACATAAATATATCATACCTTAATTTTAAGTAATATACCCTCACCTTAGTAATACATAATACACATCATGAAACATTGTTTTCAATTGACAGTTATACACCTAAATGATATATGATATACGCTAAATAATAACTCTTACATGCGTGGCTAATAACGCTCAGTAACGTTATACACATCGTCCGTATGTAGTCGTTACTGGATACACTAAGACATAAGAACAGATCGTAGCTTAAACGATTTATACAGATACATTGATAGGTTTCTAATAGTTTGTTCATGCGCTGATGCCATAAGTAACGACAGTCTAAACTGACTTGGGAACTTAAAATATTTCAATGGTATGTACTGTACTCTTAAATTATAAAGACAGGACAGGACAGAACAAAATGCACCCCATTTTCTTTCTCCATCTGGCAAAGTGGACATAATAAGTCAGCCTCTTTGTGTATTCTATAACGATAACTATGTTCAGCAATATCGGAAATGCCCAGTCTGAATCTTGTCATAGTATACCTTAAATATCTATCTAGATTCATTAGTAAATATGTTTTGATATCAGGTATAGTACAAAAAGTTCTGTAAACCAAGGTCGCTCGTTTGCCCTCACTCCTGGCCTTCTTCAGGTGTGGCGACAGCTTCATCCTCACCTCCCTGACTCGTAGAGAAAAGTCCTCCCCAATGAAGATGCTGCTGCCCTTCAGTTTGGATTTGGCTTTGAGGATCGCCTCCTTGTCCCTGAAAAAGGTACAGCGCGCGATGACGGGTGAGTTGGGCCGGGGGTTCAAGCGGTGGACTCGGTCCAATTGAATATCACCAGACAGCTCCAGTGTGTCCACCACAAGGTCGTTGACTTTACCTTCGCATTCAGCCTGTGTCTCTTTGTCACTCCTTGAAAGACCGTAGAATATGACGTTATTCCTCTTCGAGCGTCCCTCAAGGTCGTCTGTCTTCCTTTCCCTTTTTTGCATTCTTTTCTTCATGTCTTCGTTTTCACGACGTAGGTCGGTGACTTCCTCCTTCAGGGACTGGACCTCTTCCTGCAGAGTGGTGTGGCCATCCCGGATGTCCTTGATGTCTTCTTGCATAACATCAAACTTTTCATGCAAAGACTGAAGCATAGACATCAGCTCGGTCCGAGTTGGCTCTGCGGCAGGAGGCTGAGAAGTCACACGTGAAGAAGTTGTGGTCTTCTCTGTGCTGGCACTGCGACCTCCACTAGACAGACAGGTCTGACGCATGTTGTCTTTTCGTGGTCCCGGGTTCTGTTCCACGTCCCCGCACTGCAGCAAAAAACTGCCCCAGAACAGGTACGTGAGGAGACAACATACCACGACACCGTCTGTCATCGTCTTCATGTTCAATGTCCGCTGGCGCAAGGCGATATATTCCTTGACTCTCTTGTTCATGAAGAACAAGAAAACAGCGCGGAAACAACCACACCGTGTCCGGAAATCTGGGCAGATGGCATAGTACTTGACGCAAGTATCTACCAATTCTTGTCTTTGGATACCTCCGCTAACCTGAGAAATTAACCATTTTGGCAGAGCTAATTAAAACGCGTGTGTCGCTGTTAAATCTTGCTCACACAAGGGAGAGAGAGAGAGAGAGAGAGAGAGAAAGAGAGAGAGAGAGAGAGAATACGAATACTAATGTTTATTCAGATTAAGGCCTTGACCCCCACACTGAACGGATTCCATAATATTACTTACAAAGGTAACAATTAAAAACTGTCCAGCTCTCCGTAGAGTTTCTTATCACCAGCTAAACTGAAAAGACCTGTCTTGTTTCTTGTTGTCAACAACATTACTAAGTCTGAAATCACGTGGTTCTGTATAATGCTTTGAATGATTGAATTTCACTCCACGATCATGAAAAGCAGGGCAACACAACAAAACACGGATTTTGTCTTCTTTTGGCCTGATTGCACAAGCGACACATGAATGAGACAGACAGAAAGCCGCAGAGGGGTGGTCCAGACCTTCATTCTGTGACTTGCAATATCACACTGCCTCATATCTTTCAAGCTCTGAGTGCTGCACCTTTGAAAAAAGTGTGTGTGTGTGTGTGTGTGTGTGTGTGTGTGTGTGTGTGGTGAGCTTTGAAACAATAATTTTCTTTGGAAATACTTTGTCAAACAAAATTTGGGTTAAACATTATGAAAAAGAATCTTTCCACCCATACCAGTTTTAGTTTGTAAGTCGTCCGGATGAAACCGTATTTCCGTATCATGAACATTTTATTTCGTTCAGTCTCCAGTTTATTTGGTTAAGCCTCCTGATCGCAGTCGCTGCTGTACCATTGTGAGACAAATGAAACAAAATTTCGGTCATCTCTTTCGACGCACTGTCCGTGCCAACATCAACAGCAACACACTCAACACAGTTTGTTTAATACAAAACCCATTTCGCCTGCTGATCCTTAAGAGTTTCTGGGGTTGTTCCAGGTTCGTTGCAGGTTAACGTATGTGATTCCGTGACTGGCGTTTGGTTGTGGTTTTAAGACATCATGGCGTTCTAAAATAAAGAAAAATTATGGACATAAAACACAGAATGACACTTACTGCACACATATCAATATTTAAAAGGGAATTCTGATTGAACCAGAGTAAGCATGCTGAAAATTCAAGTCAACTGTACTTCTTGGCCACCCTTCTTGCTTGAAAAGTCGGTCGGCAATCGTTCTTGGCCTACTTTTGTCTTGAAGTATATAAGAGCGAAAGTTAGAGAAACAACAGGAACTAGGTTAAAAGTTCCACAGATAAGAACGTGTATCTATGACGTGTTTGGATATTAGTGAAATGCGGATCCAATGTGGCTAAGACTGGCACAAATTAGCATTTAGTTTTACAGGTCAGGACTTTTTCTCTTTCTATTTTAGATAATGATCATGGAATATCACTTGGATAAACTTATGCAGTGTGCACAATGTCAGTGTCTAACTGCAGTAATTCTGCAGTTACTGAGAAAGAAAATAACCCCAAAATAGGACATTGTCCCAAATCGGTTTTTGTGCGGAGTGCTTGTTGCGATTTATCGAAGCCAGAATGCCATGAAGAAAAACAGGGATGCTAAGAACTTTGAACCACTGATCATAATTCTTACGAAAGAACTGGACTGACCCAGATTGATCTTCGAGTACATTTTGCCCGGAAATAAAACGAAAAAACAAAACAAAACAAAACAAAAAAACAAAAACAAAACACGTTTTGCCGACTTTATAACGATCTGTCGAAGTCGTGATGAAGACGGGTTAAACAAAAACAAAACAAAAAATCGAGTCGTGATGAAGACAGGGATTAAACAAAAACAAAAATGAAAACAAAAAATCGATAGATCTGCATTGCGAACATACAATGAAAAGCCGATCGACGCTGGCTGCGTTTGCTTGATGAAATTGTTCGATTTCCAGCACACAGCTTCGACATAAATCTTCGGTTTGACAAACACTCTCTTCTGGTGGTGAACTAAAATATAATTTGAATAGATAGGCCTGTGAAATGTAATTACTGTTAGACAGGCCTGTGAAATGTAATTACTGTTAAACAGGCCTGTGAAATGTAATTACTGTTAGACAGGCCTATGAAATGTAATTACTGGAAGATAGGCCTGTGGAATGTAATTACTGTTAGACAGGCCTGTGAAATGTAATTACTGTTAGATAGGCCTGTGAAATGTAATTACTGTTAGACAGGCCTGTGAAATGTAATTACTGTTAGACAGGCCTATGAAATGTAATTACTGTTAGATAGGCCTATGAAATGTAATTACTATGTAATTACTGTTAGACAGGCCTATGAAATGTAATAACTATGTAATTACTGTTAGATAGGCCTATGAAATGTAATTACTGTTAGATAGGCCTATGAAATGTAATTACTATGTGTAATTACTGTTAGACAGGCCTATGAAATGTAATTACTGGAAGATAGGCCTGTGGAATGTAATTACTGTTAGACAGGCCTGTGAAATGTAATTACTGTTAGATAGGCCTATGAAATGTAATTACTGTTAGATAGGCCTGTGAAATGTAATTACTGTTAGACAGGCCTGTGAAATGTAATTACTGTTAAACAGGCCTGTGGAATGTAATTACTGTTAGACAGGCCTGTGAAATGTAATTACTGTTAGACAGGCCTGTGAAATGTAATTACTGTTAGGCCTATGAAATGTAATTAATGTTAGATAGGCCTGTGAAATGTAATTACTGTTAGACAGGCCTATGAAATGTAATTACTGTTAGGCCTGTGAAATGTAATTACTGTTAAACAGGCCTATGAAATGTAATTATTGTTAGATAGGCCTATGAAATGTAATTACTGTTAGATAGGCCTATGAAATGTAATTACTATGTAATTACTGTTAGACAGGCCTATGAAATGTAATAACTATGTAATTACTGTTAGATAGGCCTATGAAATGTAATTACTATGTGTAATTACTGTTAGACAGGCCTATGAAATGTAATTACTGGAAGATCCCTTCCCCAACCTCAACACCATCAGCGTTTTCGTATTTAGCCGAGGTCCACAGGACTGAATCACACGTGAGCCATGGAATCTTCGCCTGCTGTTTCTCTGTATTTTGATGCTGAATGAGGATGAAGACGATGAGGATGAAGACGATGGTGATACATCCATGAGAGACCCGTGTTATGGTTTGTATTCAATCACAGACAGTTTGACAAAAGTCACTGACTGTTCAAAGTAAATGGGCATCATGTCAGTCGATAGTAATGTCATGAGAACCAAAGCAATTGGCTGAATCAATTGGGTTCAAGTCACGCTGGCCCAATTTAGATCAAGCACACCTTCGTACCTTTTTTCAACGGCTTCTGCAAAATAGAAATAAAACATGAGAGGCAAGGCCTTCAAGACTCACTTGTGATACACTTTTTAAAAAATCCAAGCTTTTTATGTATTGAGTATAATTTCAAAATGTAATGTTTAAGATGAGAAAGATCAGTTTAAAGCAAATTAAGTCCCCTAGCATTAATTACAGAGTAGTTTCCCTTTTTTACGATCTGCACCAAAACGTTTGCAAAATAAATAAAACTTCCATGCTTAGCAAAAGAAGTTCCTGTTTGAACAACAAAAATCATAATAATGACAGCTCTTGTTGTTGGGTCAGAATATCAGATCAAAGTGCCAAGTTCAGAGAATACAAAAAATATAAATATAACAATAAATGCAGTTTCCATCTAATTAGGCTTCTATTTTTTTTTTTTTTTTTTTTTTTGGTGCCCATCCCAGAGGTGCAATATTGTTTTAAACAAGATGACTGGAAAGAACTGAATTTTTCCTATTGTTATGCCTAATTTGGTGTCAACTGACAAAGTATTTGCAGAGAAAATGTCAATGTTAAAGTTTACCACGGACACACACACACACACAACACACACACACACAGAGACAACCGGGTTAAAACATACTCACTTTGTTTACACAAGTGAGTCAAAAAGCACAGAGCAACACGATAGGCATTGTATTCAATCACAGAGAGACTGACAAAAGTTACCGACTGTGCGAATCAAATAGGTATGCTGTTTGTCCACAGGAATGCCTTGAAAACCAAAGCGAGTGACTGAATCGGTGTGGACCAGACCACTTTACCCCAAAGTCATAATGTATGACAACGTCAACCACGTGGTGCCGTTCTCCTAGAGCTGCTGTTATCTTAACTTGCAGACAGAAATAATAACGGATCCCCGTTCAACCTTCAGCCGAGTGACGTAAAGTGCCGATGCGATGTCTTTGTCGTCACCACTCGTTCTAAAACATTGCATGAAGGAGAGAGTTGCGATTCTCATCCGTTGCATTGAGCGACGAGATCTATAGAAGATCAGTGTAAAGTAAATTTAGGCGTTCTGCACTCAGGCAGGAAATTTCAGATCAGCTCAGGCACTGCCGGGGGTAAGATCTTTCGCGTTTCTAACGATGTTGCAAGGGTAGTCAGTTCGGCATTGTATTGTCACGCATGACAAGTTTGTTGAGGCATCTCACCAGTTCCCTTCCCTCCCCACTGCGGCCGAACGTGAGCCGCGACTGAAAGAGGAAAAGAAGGCACACCTCGTTTAGCGTGTGCAAAAAAGTGTACAGTTGTATATCGTTGTACAAAGTTATAAAACAGGAAAAGTTTGAAAGTCATTTACACCACTAGAAAGCAAACACACACACATTAATTTTTGTTCTAATGAATCATAAAGAACATATTCAACAGATAACACCTCCACAAAGTGAATATATTTGTGTATGTTACTAATATTTCTTTTAATATTCTTTTTTTTTTCCCCGATTTGTAAATCCCACTGGCCTCTGGGCCGTGTCAA
Source organism: Babylonia areolata (assembly GCF_041734735.1). Lineage (NCBI taxonomy): Eukaryota > Metazoa > Mollusca > Gastropoda > Neogastropoda > Buccinidae > Babylonia > Babylonia areolata. Next base: position 1,964,342 of record NC_134884.1, read on the forward strand.
GGACGGCCTGGTCTATATTTATCCATAGTCGCGGCAGCTCTCATTGACTTTTTCTCAATTAACGAATCAGACCAAGCTTAACTCTTCCCGGCATACGAACGGCGAAAGAGACGACGTTAACAGCGTTTCACCCCAATTACCATCATCAAAATATTGCAAACGGAAGGCTCTTATACTGAAGAGGTGAATGTTGACAAAGAATACCACAATTCTGACGACGGAAGCTAAAGGTTGGGTCATTCAGACACCCACTGGACATCCGAGGGGTCTGTGTAGAGGAGAAGAGAGGACTGGCCTTACTGAGTGAGTTAATACAATTTTCTGTGAGATCTTATTTGTACATATATTATATGTTCCTGCAAGAACCAGGAAAAAAAATTCTAAATCCAATGAAATTACCACGTACTCACGTGAGGAGAAGAGAAAGGGTCGGATGGATATTTTATAATCTCTATACCCCTCCCCAGCTCAGCACCATCCGCGTTTTCGTATTTAAATCCACAAGAATCACACGTGAGTCATGGAATCTTCGCCTGCTGTTTCTCTGTATCTTGATGCTGAATGAGGATGAAGACGATGAGGATGAAGACGATGGCGGTACATCCATGAGAGACTCGTTATGGTTTGTATTCAATCACAGACAGTTTGACAGAAGTCACTGACTGTTCGAAGCAAATGGGCATCATTAACTCTCCTGGGTCGAGCTGACATTGTGCCAGTAATGGCACAGTAACACGTGGGATTTGAACTCGAACTTGCGTTGGCTGAATCGTCAGTAGTTCTGGACGCTGCATAACCACTTCGCCACATCAGTCAACTGTTTCCTGAGAATAACTTCTCTTACTACCACTTAAATGTTCTAGTGTATTGGACTGTGTGTCAAAAATGACCACACTATAAAGCGTTGTTTATTCCAGTGTCATACGATACGTTATCTGTTTATTTGTTCTTTAATAAATTGATTCAAAAGTATTACTTTTTCGTTCATAATTCTAAACCAACAGAAATTCATGTACGTTCATCTACTGTTATTTGAAATTGCTGAATCCCCACAATTACATCCTTGTCATACCGTAAATCATGACCTAGTGATGCACTGGATGACCCTTTTTTTTTTTTTTTTTTTTTTTAAAGCCACTGTTCCTTTCATTGTTTTTTCTTACCATTACTGACGCCTACTTAACGCCTTAGTGCATATCAAGTAAACGCCCCTCCCCCCTTATCGGTTACAAACTGTGCACAAAGAAAAATACATCCTAAAACGACCGCCGCCTACCATTTTGAAAGAAAATGATCATGACTCAATGGTAATTCAGCGTGCTGTTCATGATCATGCTGCTTTTTAACCCTTTCACTGCCAAACTCGCATTGATGCAGCAGCTAGGTAGAGGACCCACGTCACTGAAGGGTGACCAGATCATGGGTCTGTTATCCATGAACCTACTGCTCTTTATGTTCGGTGGTAGGATAGGCCATATTTTCTACACATCACAGGGGAATCCTCAGCTAGTCTTAGACGCCATATTTTCTGTGTTTATAGCACAAGGGAAATTTGAACTCCAAATTGACTGGCAGTGAAAGGGTTAAGGCAGTGCATGCACACTTCGATCTGGAGATGATGATGATGATGATGATAACAATAATAATGATCATCATAATAATGATGATGATGATGATGATGATAATAATAATGAAATGGCAAGGTTTTTGATAACTCCATTCAATGTAATATGAACACCTTTGCTTGCAACATGCAGGATTCACATCTCTCTCTCTCTCTCTCTCTCTCTCTCTCTCTCTGTGTGTGTGTGTGTGTGTGTGTGTGTGTGTGTGAAAGCGAGAGGGAGAGGGCGGTGAATGTGGGAGAGAAACAGACAGAAAGAAAAACAAAGGAAGGAAGGAAGGAAGGAAGGAAGGAAGGAGGCAGAGACAGTGACACAGAGAAAAGGCCGTCAGTACAGGAACTTCCTCTTTCCATGACACAGCTCAACAAGTAGGCCGACTATCGACATCGCCAGTTTAACCAGACACTTCCCCCACACACAGTAAACGCCCAGCCAGCACTGTGCGGTGAAGCGGATTCCCAGTGAAGAGTCAGATGATATCATCTTGCCTATTCCCGGGCCGACCACAAAGGTCAAAAAAAAAAAAAAGAAAAAAAAAAAAAGACGGGCGCAATAGCCGAGTGGTTAAAGCGTTGGACTGTCAATCTGAGGGTCTCCGGTTCGAATCACGGTGACGGCGCCTGGTGGGTAAAGGGTGGAGATTTTTACGATCTCCCAGGTCAACATATGTGCAGACCTGCTAGTGCCTGATTCCCCTTCGTGTGTATATGCAAGCAGAAGATCAAATACGCACGTTAAAGATCCTGTAATCCATGTCAGCGTTCAGCGGGTTATGGAAACAAGAACATACCCAGCATGCACACCCCCGAAAACGGAGTATGGTTGTCTACATGGTTGTCTCTCGTGTGCATACGAGTGAACGTGGGAGTTGCAGCCCAAGAACGGAGAAGAAGAAGAAGAAGGTCTAAACAAAAAATACATAAAAGAATGAATTAACAAATAGATAAAAAAGAAAAAGAAAGAAAGAAAAGAATAAATAGATAACCAAAGCGAATCAATAACTAACTAACCAACTCGAACACCCTTCCCTGAGTTCCACATAGATAGGAACCGGAACAGGAAACGGAAAACGTGCAGGCGAGATAACTCTAATTACTGAAAGACAAGGCCATGACAGTTGAGGGGTCTGCAACTGCAACAAAGATTACAAGCATGTAATAACCCTACCTCAACACCACCACCGCCACCCCTCCCCCCCCCCCCCACCCCGCAGCAAAACAAAGCACCACACGTTGCCGTAATTCACGTTCACTTATTTTTCACCTCAGTGTCGGATCAGTCAGTGCGTTGGGCTTTTGCAAAGTTCGGGCATCTCCTAGGTTTTTGTATTATTCATTTATTTATCTAGCTATTTATTTATGTTTACAGCCGATTTTTTTTTTCTTTTGCTTTACCACATTCTAATCAAACTCGGCATCACCATAGTTACCAAGCTGTTAGCTGTGTGTGTGTGTGTGTGTGTGTGTGTGTGTGTGTGCGTGCGTGCGTGCGTGTGTGCGTGTGTGAGTGTGTGTGTGTTCAATCATTTGCCTTGTACTGAAGAATCTTGATGTTTTCGCTTGTTTATTTTGCCTAAATCATTTGATTCCATTTCATGTTAATGTTTGACACAAACCCAGGCCAGACTTCTCGAAGACTGATCAACGCTGCCGGGGTTTATGCGAACATCAGGCATTCTGATTTCATTTCTCTCTGTCTATATATCTCTGTCTCTGTATCACACACACACACACAGACACACACACACACACACACACACACACACACACACACACACACACAAACACGCGCCCGCACGAAAATTGGAGAGAGAGAGAGAGGCAGAAGAGTCTGAGCCGTTGATGCCAATGCTACTTTGATCCGTTGTCAATGGATTCCTGTTCCTCCCTTTCCCAGCCTTGAATCTTGATTTGCTTTCACCCCCCCCCCCCCCCCCCCCCCCCCCCCCCCCCCCCCCCCGCACCCCCTCTCCCCTCCCCTAACCCCCGCCCCCCCCCTCAACGACACTGCCGTCAAAGAAGGCTGCAGCACTGCCACACGCAGAGACTGTAGCCACCGTTCTCCCCCCCCGCCCCCCCCACTCCCCCCGCGCCCCCACCCCCTCCCTCCCTCCCCAGAATATGCATCATTCGGATCGATCTGTCGTCGGATCACCAGACGGCCTGTCGTTGCCGTGGCAACAGAAGCAGGCAGGCCCCAGCAAAAGATGCTTTCGTGAACTAGCGGAGCGCGCGTGCGGCACTCTAAGAGACCCACGTGGTGGCTGGGGTGACTCAAACGGCATGGTTCTGAATGGCATGAATGGCACAGCCTGAGAGAGAGAGAGAGGTGGGGGGAGGAGAGGGGGGGGAGGTTGGGGGCTGGAGGGGGGGGGGGACAGGGAGAGAGAGATACGGCCACGATGTTAACAACACTGACAGAGAGATGTGACCACGATGTCAACAACACAGAGATGTGACCACGATGTCAACAACACTGACAGAGAGATGTGACCACGATGTCAACAACACAGAGAGATGTGACCACGATGTCAACAACACAGAGATGTGACCACGATGTCAACAACACAGAGAGATGTGACCACGATGTCAACAACACAGATGTGACCACGATGTCAACAACACTGACAGAGAGATGTGACCACGATGTCAACAACACTGACAGAGAGATGTGACCACGATGTCAACAACACAGAGATGTGACCACGATGTCAACAACACAGAGAGATGTGACCACGATGTCAACAACACTGACAGAGAGATGTGACCACGATGTCAACAACACAGAGAGATGTGACCACGATGTCAACAACACAGAGAGATGTGACCACGATGTCAACAACACAGAGATGTGACCACGATGTCAACAACACAGAGAGATGTGACCACGATGTCAACAACACAGAGAGATGTGACCACGATGTCAACAAACACAAAGATGTGACCACGATGTCAACAAACACAAAGATGTGACCACGATGTCAACAACACAGAGAGATGTGACCACGATGTCAACAACACAGAGAGACAGATGTGACCACGATGTCAACAACACAGAGATGTGACCACGATGTCAACAACACAGAGAGATGTGACCACGATGTCAACAACACTGACACAGAGATGTGACCATGATGTCAACAACACAGAGAGATGTGACCACGATGTCAACAACACAGAGATGTGACCACGATGTCAACAACACAGAGATGTGACCACGATGTCAACAACACACAGAGATGTGACCACGATGTCAACAACACAGAGAGATGTGACCACGATGTCAACAACACTGACAGAGATGTGACCACGATGTCAACAAACACAAAGATGTGACCACGATGTCAACAACACTGACAGAGAGATGTGACCACGATGTCAACAACACTGACAGAGATGTGACCACGATGTCAACAAACACAAAGATGTGACCACGATGTCAACAACACTGACACAGAGATGTGACCACGATGTCAACAACACAGAGATGTGACCACGATGTCAACAACACAGAGAGACAGAGAGATGTGACCACGATGTCAACAACACAGAGAGATGTGACCACGATGTCAACAACACTGACAGAGAGATGTGACCACGATGTCAACAACACTGACACAGAGATGTGACCATGATGTCAACAACACAGAGAGATGTGACCACGATGTCAACAACACAGAGAGATGTGACCACGATGTCAACAACACACACAGAGAGATGTGACCACGATGTCAACAACACTGACAGAGAGATGTGACCACGATGTCAACAACACAGAGAGATGTGACCACGATGTCAACAACACTGACACAGAGATGTGACCATGATGTCAACAACACAGAGAGATGTGACGATGTCAACAACACAGAGAGATGTGACCACGATGTCAACAACACTGACAGAGAGATGTGACCACGATGTCAACAACACTGACAGAGAGATGTGACCACGATGTCAACAACACAGAGATGTGACCACGATGTCAACAACACAGAGAGATGTGACCACGATGTCAACAACACTGACAGAGAGATGTGACCACGATGTCAACAACACAGAGATGTGACCACGATGTCAACAACACAGAGAGATGTGACCACGATGTCAACAACACTGACAGAGAGATGTGACCACGATGTCAACAACACTGACAGAGAGATGTGACCACGATGTCAACAACACAGAGATGTGACCACGATGTCAACAACACTGACAGAGAGATGTGACCACGATGTCAACAACACAGAGATGTGACCACGATGTCAACAACACAGAGATGTGACCACGATGTCAACAACACAGAGAGATGTAACCACGATGTCAACAACACAGAGATGTGACCACGATGTCAACAACACAGAGAGATGTGACCACGATGTCAACAACACAGAGAGATGTGACCACGATGTCAACAACACTGACAGAGAGATGTGACCACGATGTCAACAACACTGACAGAGAGATGTGACCACGATGTCAACAACACAGAGATGTGACCACGATGTCAACAACACACTGATCAGCTGTGCGCAACGCACTACAAGCGCAGTCTTGTTGTCTACACCGCACACCACGAACACACATCAGACTCCACAAATAACATGAGCCGTAAGAGATGGACTGC
>NC_134884.1:1975589-1978089 GCF_041734735.1 Babylonia areolata
TGCGTGCGTGCGTGCGTATGTATCGCTCACTACCTGTCTACAGAGCGGAAAACAAGAACGTGGCAAAGGCTATAAAATGTCGCCCTCTTATTGCTCGACATGCTCAAACACTTAAAGCTCGAACAATTGATTTGGGAAGTGGTTACCGATACTCTCAGCGTCCTCGCAATCCTTTTGAAACAGAGCCGAGTGGTCTATCCAAGTGAGCTGGTAAACTGTGCACAGACACGAAACGCTCAGCCTTTTGAAATACCGATGGTTGGTTATTCTGTCACACACAATCGCAAGGCCTGAACTTTACATGCTTTTGAATTATAGTGTACAACGCTGACGTGCGGCTGAGTCACGGTGTTGTTCGTTTTAAACTGTAGATCTCTCGCAAGCCGTATTTGTACACCTTTAACTTTTCCGGGGTTCTTTCTAAGCTGTGTGTGATCAATCTCAACCCTTACTTGTTTAATGTAATGTTCTTTCTAAGCTGTTTTTGATCAGTCTCAACTCTTAATTGTTTACCATGATGTTCTTTCTAAGCTGTGTGTGATCAATCTTAACCCTTACTTGTTTAATGTAATGTTCTTTCTAAGCTGTGTGTGATCAATCTTAACCCTTACTTGTTCAATGTAATGTTCTTTCTAAGCTGTGTGTGATCAATCTTAATCCTTACTTGTTCAATGTAATGTTCTTTCTAAGCTGTGTGTGATCAATCTTAATCCTTACTTGTTTAATGTAATGTTCTTTCTAAGCTGTGTGTGATCAATCTTAATCATTACTTGTTTAATGTAATGTTCTTTCTAAGCTGTGTGTGATCAATCTTAATCCTTACTTGTTTAATGTAATGTTCTTTCTAAGCTGTGTGTGATCAATTTTAACCCTTACTTGTTTTATGTAATGTTCTTTCTAAGCTGTGTGTGATCAATCTTAATCCTTACTTGTTCAATGTAATGTTCTTTCTAAGCTGTGTGTGATCAATCTCAACCCTTACTTGTTTAATGTAATGTTCTTTCTAAGCTGTGTGTGATCAGTCTCAACTCTTACTTGTTTAATGTAATGTTCTTTCTAATTTGTGTGTGATCAATCTCAAACCTTACTTGTTCAATGTAATGTTCTTTCTAAGCTGTGTGTGATCAATCTCAAACTCTTACTTGTTTAATGTAATGTTCTTTCTAATTTGTGTGGAATCCATCTAAACTCTTGTTTAATGTAATGTTCTTTCTAAGCTGTGTGTGATCAATCTCAACCCTTACTTGTTTAATGTAATGTTCTTTCTAAGCTATGTATGATGAATCTCAGCTCTTACTTGTTTAACTCACTCAGTACGGCCAGTCCTCTCTTCTCCTCTACACAGACCCCTCGGATGTCCAGTGGGTGTCTGAATGACCCAACCTTTAGCTTCCGTCGTCAGAATTGTGGTATTCTTTGTCAACATTCACCTCTTCAGTATAAGAGCGTTCCGCTTGCAACATTTTGATGATGGTAATTGGGATGAAACGCTGTTAACGTCGTCTCTTTCGCCGTTCGTATGGAGAGAGTTAATGTAATGTTCTTTCTAAGCTGTGTGTGATCAATCTGAACTCTTACTTGTTTAATGTAATGTTCTTTCTAATTTGTGTGTGATTAATCTTAATCATTACTTGTTTAACATATTGTTCTTTCAAAGCTGTTCTAATCTCTCTCAATCTTTCCTCATTCAACATAACCAGTGTTTGGTGTCATATACTGTACCATGTCAAACTGATGCAAACTAGGCCTATTGGTTTGCTCTGCTTGGCCAAATTTCGCGCGGCTAATCCCTTCCTCCTTGAAGGTAACCAATGCTCTTTCTGTGCCGTTCTGATCATCGGCAACCTCAGTCAGTCAATAAAAACATCATTGATCTGACGCCGAAGTAGTCTGGCCAATCAATACCCGAGTCTGTGTGAGACAGTAGCTGATGGAAGAATGCTGGTACCCAACTATGGATATTTCGTTTGGACATTCCAGTGCTCCTGTACTCTCTCTCTCTCTCTCTCTCTCTCTCTCTCTCTCTCTCTCTCTCTCTCTCTCTCTGTGTGTGTGTGTGTGTGTGTGTGTGTGTGTGTGTGTGTGTGTGTGGCCTGTACTTCATTCTTAAGTCATGAAAGATGCTAGGACCCACAAGATCCAGCACAACCAAGCCATTTCAGTTACGACAGACCCCCTCCACCCCCACCCCCACCCCACCCCCCTCACACACACACACACACACACACACACACACACACACCCTCTGATTCTGGCTATTTTCAGGACAAGGAAGGAAAACATTCTCTCTTTTTTAAGGAAAAAAAAGTAGTGGGCGGAAAAAAAAATCAGACAAATTTGGAGAGGAAAAAAAAAATCAGAGAAATTTGGACTTAGAAAGAGAGTATCGAGAAGAGAATCATCAGTCCGGTCTTGCAATAATCTTTGTATTCCAAATCAGCCCACGAAAAAGGAGTACGGCTGCCTACATGGCACGATAAAGACACCCTCCCACCCACCC
>NC_134884.1:1988089-2033089 GCF_041734735.1 Babylonia areolata
GATGTGATAAGATACGATGTGATAAGATACGATACGATGTGATAAGATGCGATGTAGTAAGATACGATACGATGTGATGCAACACAATACACAAAGAGATGGAGAGAGACAGAGACATTGAAACACACAGATAGAGACAGACGCAGACAGATGAACATTCCGACAGACAGACAGAGATGAATAGAGTCACACACAGACAAACACACACACACACACAGAGGGAGAGAGAGAGAGAGAGAGAGAGAGAGAGAGAGAGAGAGAGAGAGAGAGAGAGAGAGAGAGAGAATGGAATAAATCTATTTCTGAACGTGAAAGAATAAGCAAACGATGCCTTTCTTCATCCAGCCCTCGAAAGAGAAAATGGAAAAAAGAAGGAAGAAAAAGGAAAAGGAAAAGATGAGAGAGACAGACAGAGACAGAGACAGGGAGACAGGGAGAGAGAGAGAGAGAGACAGAGAGAGACAGACAGAGAGACAGACAGAGACAGAGAGACAGAGAGACAGAGAGAGACAGAGACAGAGAGACAGGGAGAGAGAGAGACAGAGAGAGACAGAGACAGAGAGACAGGGAGAGAGAGAGAGAGAGAGACAGAGAGAGACAGACAGAGAGACAGACAGAGACAGAGAGAGAGAGAGACAGAGACAGGGAGAGAGAGAGACAGAGAGAGACAGAGACAGAGAGACAGGGAGAGAGAGAGACAGAGTGATAGGGAGAGAGACAGAGAGACAGAGACAGGGAGAGAGAGAGAGACAGAGAGACAGAGACAGGGAGAGAGAGAGAGACAGAGAGAGACAGACAGAGAGACAGAGACAGAGACAGACAGGGAGAGAGAGAGAGAGACAGAGAGAGACAGAGACAGAGAGACAGGGAGAGAGAGACAGATAGACAGGGAGAGAGAGAGAGAGAGAGAGAGAGAGAGAGAGAGAGCCAGCCAGCCAGCCAGCCAGACTACGGACAAAAACGTACATAGAATAATTTATGTGACATGACGAAGCCATATTGCTGTAATGAACGCCCTTGCATTGCCCAACATAAACCACATGACACGCTATCGATCCTCCATCAGACTAACTGCATATGGATCCATATTCCTCAGGTAATTTACCTGCTTTGTGTTGACAGGCTGGTGGCAGGAGGAAGGTGGTAAAGCGGTTAAGACATGTATTCATTTGCCAATACAGTGTCTGTGAGGGTCTGGGTTCGAATCCCCCCCACCCCACCCCCCCACCCCCCACCCCGCCTGGTGGGTAAAGGGTGGAGATTTTTACGATCTCCCAGGTCAACATACGTGCAGACCTGCTAGTGCCTGAACCCCCTTCGTGTGCATACGCAAGCAGAAAATCAAATACGCACGTTAAAGATCCCGTAATCCATGTCGGTGTTCGGTGGGTTATGGAAACAAGAACATTTCCAGCATGCACACCCGCGAAAGCGGAGTATGGCTGCCTACATGGCGGGGTAAAAACGGTCATACACGTAAAAGCCCACTCGCGTATATGCGAGTGAACGTGGGAGTTGCAGTCCACGAACGCAGAAGAAGAAGATGAAGACGACTTGAAAATCAAACTGAGTATCCTGTCATTCGGACGAGACGATAAACCGAGGCTTTTTGGCGCACTGAAAAAAGACAGGTGGAGTGATAGCCTAGAGGTAACGCGTCCGCCTAGGAAGCGAGAGAATCAGAGCGCGCTGGTTCGAATCACGGCTCAGCCGCCGATATTTTCTTCCCCTCCACTAGACCTTGAGTGGTGGTCTGGACGCTAGTCATTCGGATGAGACGATAAACCGAGGTCCCGTGTGCAGCATGCACTTAGCGCGCGTAAAAGAACCCACGGCAACAAAAGGGTTGTTCCTGGCAAAATTCCGTAGAAAAATCCACTTCGATAGGAAAAAACAAATCAAACTGCACGCAGGAAAAAATACAAAAAAAAAGGGTGGCGCTGCAGTGTAGCGACGCGCTCTCCCTGGGGAGAGCAGCCCGAATTTCACACAGAAATCTGTTGTAATAAAAAGAAATACAAATACAAATACAAAAGAACCCACGGCAACAAAAGGGTTATCCTCTGGCAATTTTTTGCCAGAAGAACTCCACTCTGATAGGCCACAGTTTACAGTTATGTTATGCATTCACTCAAGGCCTGACTAGCGCGTTGGGTTATGCTGCTGGTTAGGGATCTGAGAGATGTGGTGTAGCGTATATGGATGAGCCCGAACGTAGTGACGCCTCCTTGAGAAACTGAAACTGTGTGTAATCAATCTCAACCCTTACTTGTTTAATTTAATGCTCTTTCAAAGCGGTGTGTGATCAATCTTAATCCTTACTTGTTTAATGTAATGCTCTTTCTAAGCTGTGTGTGATCAATCTCAACCCTTACTTGTTTAATGTTGACAGGTGTTGGTTTTTTTTGTGTTTTTTTTAACAGAGGATGAGCAGAAGCGATGGTGACTTCTTTGTTAACTTTGTTGCTGTCTATTTACCATGTACTACTACTACTACTACTACTCCTCCTACTGCTACTACTACTACTGCTGCTACTACTGCTACTGCTGCTGCTGCTGCTGCTGCTGCTGCTACTACTACTAGATACGTACATGGTACTCTATCGAGAGAATTGCTATATTTACATAAATTTTATATATAAACACCAAAATGAACCCAGCAAACTACATATACAGATATCGATGTGTGTGTGTGTGTGTGTGTGTGTGTGTGTGTGTGTGTGTGTGTGTGTGTGTGTGTGTGTGTAAGCATGCATTTAAACTTACACTCCCCCCCCCCCACACACACACACACGACGCGCGTGAGTGCGCGCCCACACACACAGACACACAGTCTTCTTGTTTTTTGTTTTCTTTTTGATCATCTCTCTCTCTCTCTCTCTCTCTCTCTCTCTCTGTATATATAAACTTACACATACTACGTACAAAATATCCCCCCCCCTCTACCTCCCCCCAACACACGATGCGCTCGAGTGCGCGCCCACACACACACACACACACACAGACACACACACACGCACACGCACACACACACACACATACACACACACACACACACACTGTTCACACGCATATATTATGTCTGATAACACAAGTGTCAATATAATTTCATAATTATTCATCAAGTAATGAGACTTTCTGATTAGCTTCGTGTTCAACTTTAAAAAATTCTGCCTGCGTTCAGCTCATCATCGTGGGGTCAGTACTACGAGTGTCTACATAGTTCATTGTGGGGTCAGTTCTACAAGTGTCTACATAGTTCATACTTGTGGGGTCAGTACTACAAGTGTCTACATAGTTCATTGTGGGGTCAGTACTACACGTGTCTACATAGTTCATTGTGGGGTCAGTACTACAAGTGTCTACATAATTCATTGTGGGGTCAGCACTACAAGTGTCTACATAAATCATTGTGGGGTCAGTACTACAAGAGTCTACATAGTTCATTGTGGGGTCAGTACTACAAGAGTCTACATAGTTCATTGTGGAGTCGGTACTACAAGTGTCTACATAGTTCATTGTGGAGTCGGTACTACAAGTGTCTACATAGTTCATTGTGGAGTCGGTACTACAAGTGTCTGCATAGTTCATATTTGTGGGGTCAGTACTACAAGTGTCAGCATAGTTCATACTTGTGGGGTCAGTACTACAAGTGTCTGCATAGTTCATACTTGTGGGGTCAGTACTACAAGTGTCTACATAGTTAACCATCGTGGGATCAGTACCCCAAGTGTCTGCAGAGTTCACCATTGCTGTACCGTTTCACTCAGACTGTCCAAGCAGCAGTCACCTATCGATTCTAGGCACCAATGAAAAAAGCGATCACTTTTGTCGACCATCACAAAAGCGAAAAAAAAAAAAAAAAAAAAAAAAATCTGTCGCGTGGCCATTTATTTTGGACTTATAGAGGAAGCGGCACTGTGTGTGTGTGTGGGAGGGGGGAAGGGGAGGCAGAGGGGGTGGGGGTGGGGGGGGGGGGGGGAGCGAAAAAGGTGGTTTTGGGTGGGGCGGGGTCGGGTTTCGGGGTTTTTTTTGATTAATAGCTGCGGGTAATTTATTTCGCTGACAGCTGGGGTTTCCATCTGAGCTCCTGTGAAAGGGAGAGATCGATGTCTCCCGAAGCAATGGGGTAGATCGATAAGCCAACGTGTCCAGTATCCATACTTCCTTCTTACGCTTCACTTGCATTTGCATGCGTATAAATAAATAAATAAAGGGGGGGAGGGGGGAGAGAGAGAGAGAGAGAGGGGAGGGGGGTGAACGCGGAAGAAAGATATATGCGTACGTGCGCACGTACGTGTGTGTGGGCGGGGGTGGAGTGGGGATGCGGAGGGGGTGGAGGTGGGGGACAGGGAGGTTGGGGGGGGGGGGGGGCGTGCTAGTGTAGGCACGTTTCTGTGCCTCGTTGTGTGTGTGCGCGCGCGTGCTTGTGTATGCCTGTGCATGTGCGTTTGACAGAGAGAGTGTGTCGGAAGTCCCAGAGAGAGAGAGCGAGAAAGAGAGAGGAGGGAGAGAGAGAGAGAGAGGGAGGGATACGGATACTTCGCTCATATGTAAGTTCTGTACTTGTCAAATCTACTGTTTTGAACTTGTTAATTCCAATCTTGACGTCTATAATCAGTTAAACGTTAACGGATTTATTTCATGGTATCAATTTTGTAACTTTCACAATGATTTAACCACACTTCGTGAAAACCATTTTTAAACAGAAGAATACGTACATCAGTTAACCATTTATACTTTCATATAACAGTATTTAAAAAAAACAACAACAAGTTTTTAAAGGTATTCTAGTTGTGTCCATGTGTACCAGCCCAATCCAGTCTCGTACGCATCGAACAGCAGAATTTGACAAATTCCAGGTATTGAACAAGTTTCACCGTGTACACACATCAACACCCAGAAACTCCTTCAGAGTAAACTGAAGTACAGACTGACAGTGAAACGCAGCTTTGTTCAATTCACACACACACACACACACACACACACACACACACACACACACACACACACACACACACACACTCATTCCACCAACAGCCTCCCGTATGCACAGTGGCAGGGCAAACGAAATTTCTGTATTATTCATGGAATCTGTCATTACACCAAGCCAGAACGAACTATTGATGCGATGGATTCCCTTCACACGTCCCTCCTATGTTGAATATTCATTGGCTACTGTGTGTGTGTGTGTTTATGTGATAACTCTGTGTTTAGCTTGTCTGTATACATGTCTGAGTGTATGTGTACATGTATATTAAAATGTGTATGTGTGGGTGGGTGGGGTTAGGGGTGAGGAGGTGGGGTGTCCGTGGTAAACTTAACAAATCCATTTTCTCTGGAGATACTTTGTTCTGTGGCTACACTAAATTTGACTTAGAAATAGGAAACGTTAACAATCACTTGTTTTTCTTTCTTTCATGCATACCAGTTATAATGACAGTGTGCTTCTGGGAAGGGCATCCAAAATTATAAAGCGGCCAAAAGATGTTTTCAAACATTTTATTAGCAAACGGATGGACGGACAGACAACACACACACACACACACACACACACAGATTCTCTCTCTCTCTCTCTCTCTATATATATATATATATATATATATATATATATATGTGTGTGTGTGTGTGTGTGTATCCGAATGACTAGCCTCCAGACCACCACTCAAGGTCCAGTGGAGGGGAAGAAGAAGATACTGACTACTGCGGGATTCGATCCTGTTCGCTGAGATTCTCTCATTCCCAAGGTGAACGCGTTACCACTAGGCCACCACTCCACTTCGGTTTTTCATTTGTTTGACCGACCGTGCCATTCCTGAGGGTAAGAGTCATCTTTTTGTCAGGTCAGTTCTCTTATCAAGTGAATCAGTACTTCCAGTCTTCTTCTTCTTCTTCTGCGTTCACTCGTATGCACACGAGTGGGCTTTTACGTGTATGACCGTTTTTACCCCGCCATGTAGGCAGCCATACTCCGTTTTCGGGGGTGTGCATGCTGGGTATGTTCTTGTTTCCATAACCCACCGAACGCTGACATGGATTACAGGATCTTTAACGTGCGTATTTGATCTTCTGCTTGCATATACACACGAAGGGGGTTCAGGCACTAGCAGGTCTGCACATATGTTGACCTGGGAGATCGTAAAAATCTCCACCCTTTACCCACCAGGCGCCGTCACCGTGATTCGAACCCGGGACCCTCAGATTGACAGTCCAACGCTTTAACCACTCGGCTGTTGCGCCCGTCAGTACTGCCAGTCGAAACTAACTTCTTATGAAGTTTGAAAAGTCGTTAGAAGTAGTGTCATTTTTCAAGTCCAGTTGTTGAAAGAAGCAACGTTTATATTTCTGATGAGCTCAACAATCGATAAGTCCGCCCTCCCCGTTACCAAAGTCTGTTTACAGCAGAAGTAACAGTACTGAATATTGTATGTTTGAATATTGTATGTTTATCTCTAAATGGCGTAAGTATTTTATTGGTTGTTTCATAGTCTTGAGCATTGCAGTGACAGGTGGACACAGACCATTTTTCACTCCCTTGTACCAACCATGCTTTTGTCATTTAAAAAAAAGAAAAAAAAAGAAACAGTATTGGAGGTAATACGGCTGCAAAATATGGATTAATAATAATGATAATAATAATGATAATGGTATTTATATAGCGTTGAATCTTGTGCAGAGACAAATCAAAGCGCTTTCGCACCAGTCATTCACACGCATGCATAACTCTAAAACTGTAGAAACTAAAGACAAGGAAGAGGCAGGCAAGGGAGGCTATTTTGGGAAGAGGTGGGTTTTAAGGCCAGACTTGAAAGAGCTGAGTGTGGAGACTTGACGAAGCGAAAGAGGAAGTTCATTCCAATTGCAAGGTCCAGAGACAGAGAAAGAACGGCGACGATGGTGTGACTGAATTGACACAGTCTTTCATCAGTGACTTGCTGTTCGAAATGAGAATGTCAGCTGTTGCGAAGCAGAGTAAACCATTTCCATCTCGAGGCGTTGCAGCTCAGAGAATGATTCTACCCCAGAAAAGCAGACAGTGCAGCTTCCATCTCCAGATGTCTGTAGTGAGAGGAAGAGTGAAGTGAAAGGAAAGTCCTTATTTGATGGAACTGTTCTCCAGCCTGTGGTTCAGGTTATGGGTACAATGGGCACGATATCTGGACAGATGAAATCAGACTTTGCGTTGTGAATGAGTTAGCATTGAACTAAGACTATGATTTAAATGACATCAGTCTCACGGAGGGAGACAGTCATAGATTTCGTAACATACTCGACGTGATCTGATGACTAAGGCCCTTGACAAATGAAGAACAAAATCAGGCGGATGTTTGAAAATGAAACCATGGCCTTTTCAAGACCAAAGCTATGCCGATGTGGCAGCTTTTCCACGTGACTTAGCAAGCGTCCTCCAGACACTTTCAGGTCCATTTACGTTGCCAAGGGCAGTTCCAAAGTACGGGAACATCTTGATAGGATTGTTAAGTCCAAGGCAAGGCAAGGCAGGGCAAGGCAAGGCAAGGCAGGGCAGGGCAGTACAGGGCGAGGCAGGGCAAGGCAGGGCAGGGCAAGGCAAGGCAGGGCAGGGCAGTACAGGGCGAGGCAGGGCAAGGCAAGGCAGGGCAGGGCAAGGCAAGGCAGGGCAAGGCAAGGCAGGGCAGGGCAGTACAGGGCGAGGCAGGGCAAGGCAGGGCAGGGCAAGGCAAGGCAGGGCAGGGCAAGGCAAGGCAAGGCGTTGGTTTATTTCATGTACCCTCTGAAGGCCTAGAAACAGAGAAGAGAAGAATAAAGATACAGTCTTGATTCGTGACGTGTCCTCAAACAGAACTGACGTGCAAAAAACTGTTCCGTATATTCCGGTTCTAGCAGACAGTCAGCGAACTGAAAAAGGCCAACATGGAGGGGCAGACCACAGACTGTCATCCAAAAGACGAAATTTCACCCAGGTACTTCTTCATCTTAAGTCTAGTGACTTCAGCACATGACAATACATGCTAGCACGTCTGTTGCTTGGCAAAGCTCACAAACATCAATATCTTTTATGTACCTAGCAGCTGACACAGACAGTGACAATAGGGTTTAATATCGACTTACCTCCCTTTTAGACATCTGATTTACGTAGACTGACGTAGAAAGATGTGGCCTACAGAGCAGCAAATAATTTTTACTGGAGGTATAAAGGTATATTCTCCGTTGTCATACACGGGGTCTCTCTGACTTTGGTCTGATTCGCAGACCAGTTTTAAGTTTATTTTTCAGACCATGGTCCAATATTCTCTCTCTCTCTCTCTCTTTTACTCTCTCTCTCATATCTACCCACTCTCTCACGCACCCCCCACTACCCCCCAACCCACCCCACCCTCCCTCCAACACACACACTCTCTCTCTCTCACACACACACGCGCGCGCAAGTGACTGGATATACAGATGTGTCTTGTGCGTGTTGTGTGTGTGTGTGTGTTGCTGCTATCAGCTGTGGCGTTTGTGATGCACGTGTAGATGGTGGCAGTGAGTTTTAGGGAGATGAGGACGTGTATGTAGTGGGGGCCGTGCTCTGGTGATGACAGGATGTTTTCTGTGCGAGTCATCTTCGTTTCTTCACTTTTCCCACATTACATGTGCTCTGTTCTTAATGTTGGTAGTCTTAGATTAGTGTCATCGTTAAAGTTTCATATCTTTGATTATTTACGCCTTATTATTTTGTGTGAAATCCCACAGGACTGCTTGGCCATCACTCCGCCTTTCTCTCTCTCTCACTCTCTCTCTCACATACATACATACAACACACACACACACACACACACACACACACACACACACACACACACACACATTTTGATCTAGGTCTACATTATGTTTGAAAACAAAAGGTAAACCTACCGGTTGTCTGCTTCAAATGGAATTATTCCACTTCCAGCATACAACTCTAAAAAAAACAACTTATTTAGGATTGGAAAAAGCAGAAAATATAATTTGGACTGACCTATATGTTATCAGGTTGACTGGTTTCACTCAGTCATGGCTCACTAACACACTCACTCACTCACTCACTAACACACTCACTCACTAACACACTCACTCACTAACACACTCACTCACTAACACACTCACGCGGTCCGAACCATCTGTGAATGAAGATGTTTTGTGTCAAAGCAAGTTAAACATCGAGGATTTTCCTTTCATGACCTGAGTAAGAAAGATGCTGTCAAAACCAGGTGCTGAAGCATTATCTAGACTCAAAACCCCACGGCACAAGCAAACTATTTCTACCCTTTAATAGGTGTAGATCCAAAAGCGGATTTGATACACGCATTTTTTTTTTTTTTTTTTTTTTCAGAACTGAGTAAACAAGAGAGGCAAGGCCTTCAAGACTCACTTGTGATACACTTTAAAAAAAATCTAATCGTTAACATGTGTTCTGTATTTGTTATAAAGCTTCGGGTAAAAACAACAACAAAACAACAACAACAACAGAAAAAACCAACCCTGAAGGCAGATTCGAACCCCACGTATTCAGGTGAGAAGAAACTGTTTTACTCATTACACTATCGTGGCTCCTTAACTGACGTTCAAATATTTAATATTTAAACAACCTTTTTTAAAGGCGATAAATCGATTGCGGTATTCGCAGTGAGAACGCTGTTTAAATTATATTATTCTGGTGTATCTTGGGCATTCCAAAATTTTTTAAGGGCAATTAAGAATTCTTTTTAAGTCCGCGGTAAAGGAAACGTGGCTATCGCCGCAATCACACTGCAACATTTAGCCGTTTTCTCTGGATCTAGATAGATGTACAAGTTTCGTTACACCCGCCGGGAATTAATGTACGACACGGTCGATTCAGTTTCTCATTAATGTTCATTCTAGTTTTATAGTTTTTAAGTTGATATGAAAATCGAGTATTTTGTTAAACTAATAACATGTAGAGCCAAGTATAGTACTTCTAAACGTAGTATGAAGTGAAAAGGACTTCATTTTGAGAAAAGTCAAGACGGGAAATTTGTACTATCATCAAGGGTATTAACTCTCATGGTTTATTATTTTTAACTGTGAATTCCGACTGGGTTTTTTTGTGGATATTTTTATGGGCATAATCCAGTAAGTGATGAGGCGTTCACAAATCTTTCTCTGGATAAATATTTAACGGTCTCCTTCTCCAACTTTCCATCACATGTTATCGTGTATTGTCGATTGAATATAGGATTGAACGGGCAGGTCAACAACTTGAAACAAAATGTCGTCCTTCGCGTTCGCGAAGAATATGAGCGCGCGCTTTGAATATGTATAAATATGTGTACGTAATTGATTTTTGCCCATGATCTTCAGGGTTCGGCCAATAGATCTATAAAGTCCACTCGTAGTATTGATTTTAGTATTTTCCGAAAAAGACCACTTGGGCGAATGAACATGGTGAAAGTCCTGTACACCGAGAGTAAAGCTTTTTATGTATTGAGTATAATTTCAAAATGTAATGTTTAAGATGAGAAAGATCAGTTTAAAGCAAATTAGCCCCCCCCCCCCCACACACACACACACACACTTGGGGAATGGACAGACACATGGAACCTATACTTTAATGCTACCAAATGCAAAGTGCTCCAAATTGGTAGCAAAAACCCTGAACATGACTACTTGATGAAAATTGGTGATGAAGAGTCTAGTGTTGAAAAATGTGAAGAAGAAAATGGTTTAGGTATTATTTTTGATAAAATCCAACTCTTTGACAAGCATACTGCATGCATGATAGATAAGGCAAATAAGAGAATTGGTATAATGAGGCATACCTTCATTTTCTTGACAGCTGTACATTTTTAAGACCATATAAAGCATTGGTAAGATTTTATAAGGACTTCAAAAAGGAATCTAAGTGAAAAAAAATATATTGGTCAAACAAAAACACTATTTTATAAAACAAATTTGAATGTAATAATTACTGTTTATTAATTGAAGCAGGGTGGGTAAATGGATTTCTAACAGAATACCATATTTGTAAATTATAAATAAAAGAATTGATAGATAGATAGACAGACAGACAGACAGATAGATAGATAGATAGATAGATGAATTTTTTTAAAGTGGCATACTAATGGTTGATGTCATTTTATTATGGGAGTGTCCCCAATTTTGTATGAATCTCAGCATTCCATAAAGACCAGAGCCCTGTCTGTATGTTTCAGTAAACAGCAGGCAGGTAAATGGCGCCAGGAAGGTGACGAAGGCCACCAGCACTGAGAAGAGAACAGGACCCAGGTGAACGAAAGGTGCTGAGGGCTGCAGTGTCACCATGACGACTGGGGGCGGGGGTGGGAGCGGGGTTGGGGGGACACCCAGGAGACACTACTGGGGGGTGCTGGTGGTGCTGGCACTGTGCTGCTCGGCTCTCTACCTGCTGCTGTACTACCGCGTCTCCCTGTCCGCCTCCACCTCCCTCTTCTCCCGCTCCTTCCTCCGCCGTCAGGCTGTGCCCTCCATCCCACCCACCCTCAGCAGCAGCAGCAGCTCCAGAACTCAGCCTTCCAACTCCTCCTCCTCTTCCCTGCTGAACACTACCACCAGCCACTCACGGAGCTTGCCAGAAGGCGCCACCGTCAAGGATGGTCCAGGTCGGCCCAACGCCAGTGCCGTGCCCCTGCTGACGTTGTTCTCGACCTGGGTGGGCCGGAAGGACCTCAACACTGTCAGGAGGATCACCTTGAGGAACTGGGCACAGCTGAAGCCTCTGGTCACGCCCGTCCTCTTCTCCAACGAAACTGAGATGACCTCTCAGGCGCGGGAGTTTGGCTGGGAGACGTTACCGGTGTCCAGAACAGCCATTGGTGTGCCTATCCTGAAAAACATGTACCTGGATGCCATGAGCAAGTGAGTTTCTGTACAGGGATCCTTCTGCTTGAGAAACAGCAGCAACAGCAACCAATATTTCATGTTTGAACAACTGTTGGGGGTCCTTCCTAAAAACAAAATGACGACTAAAACAAAACAAAAAGAATAGAAAGTGAAAAACAAAAATAACAAAAAACCAAAACCAACCCCGGCCCACCAGACCCCCAGCCCCTATCCCCAAAACAGGGTCCATCTGTTAAAAATTTTACCTGGGTGCCAGTAGTAAAGCTGTCCCCAAAAAGAAAAGAGGAAGTGTTGATTGAAGTGTCTGTGTTGCGGTGTTGCCTGTTCATGTGGATGCGCTCAGCAGCGTCCATTGTCTATCAGAACCACAATCTCAAATGCGCAATCTTGAAAGTGCACGAAAATGGTAGGACTATTATTGTTAATCTGATAATGCTTTCTGTCTCTGAATAAACAGCATGAAGTTAACGCCATGTTGGGTGTGTACAGGTTTCACCCAATCTTTGATGTGTTCAGGTTTTGTCCCGTGTGTAATGTGTGCAGGTTTTACCCCATGCTTAATGTGTGCAGTTTCAACTCTACCCTGTACGCCTTTGCCAATGGGGACATCCTGTTCACGAAAGGACTGCTGGACAGTTTGCGTACCATCCTTGACGATCCTGCCTTGCCTCTTGACAAGCACCCGCTCCTTGTCATTGGCCAACGCACCAATGTTGCCATGGTTACAGAAGCAGAGTCTGCAACCTTTGACAACATCACACGCATTGCAAAGGCCAGGGGAAAACTCTTTATCACCATGGCTGAGGACTTCTTTATCACTGACAGGTATTTACATCATTATGATGATCATTTCTTTATCACTGACAGGTATTTACGTCATTATGACTGAAGACTATTGACTGGGGTGTGAGCAAGACTGATGACTGGGGTGTAAGGAAGACTAATTACTGGGGTGTAAAGACTAATAACTGGGGTGTGAGGAAGACTAATTACTGGGATGTAAAGAAGACTAATTACTGGGGTGTTAGGAGGTCTGGGTGTAAAGAAGACTAATTACTGGGGTGTGAGGAGGTCTGGGTGTAAAGAAGACTTCTTCTTCTTCTTCTTCTGCGTTCACTCGTTTGTGCACGAGTGGGCTTTTACGTGTATGACCGTTTTTACCCCGCCATGTAGGCAGCCATACTCCGTTTTCGGGGGTGTGCATGCTGGGTATGTTCTTGTTTCCATAACCCACCGAACGCTGACATGGATTACAGGATCTTTAACGTGCGTATTTGATCTTCTGCTTGCATATACACACGAAGGGGGTTCAGGCACTAGCAGGTCTGCACATATGTTGACGTGGGAGATCGTAAAAATCTCCACCCTTTACCCACCAGGCGCCGTCACCGTGATTCGAACCCGGGACCCTCAGATTGAAAGTCCAACGCTTTAACCACTTGGCTATTGCGCCCGTCGTAAGGAAGACTAATTACTGGGGTGTGAGGAGGTCTGGGTGTAAGGAAGACTAATAATTGGGGTGTGAGGAAGACTTACTGCTGTGGGATGCAATGAAAATGGAGTGCAGGGAGGGATATTGGCTTTATGCAGGGCTGTTAACCTGGATCGATGGTGTTGCAGAAAGTTTCCCTGGGACGGTATACCCGGGGTGGTGGTGGGACGTGTAGCCTACGACAATTGGGTGGTGCTGCATGCCATTCAGAATAAACACGTGGTCGTCGACGTCACCAAAACTGCCCCTGCCGTTCATCAAACAACCAAGTACGTATTTTACCGCAGCAACACAGTTTTGAGCACCAAGTATGTTTACTGACTGACAGAATGACTCGGTTTTGACACAAAATATGATAATGAACATAACGACTCAGTTTTAACTCCAAGTATAATTATGAACAGAATGACTCAGTTTTAACACCAAGTGTGATTATGAACAGAATGACTCAGTTTTAACTCATCCCTATTCCTGCCAGAGAGCTGACCACTGCTGATCACCATTTTCCGTCTGAGCCTGTCTAGCAGGTGGGAGGAGAAACCTGTTGAACCAGTGTGTCAACGCTCATTATCATGCATTTAACTGCTAGGTAAGGGAAGTAACTCTAACTTAACTTCCTCATTGGCACGTGAAATTTCTCTCCAAAATCCGGTTTTCCACATGGATATGGTAAAGAATCAAAGGCTTACTGCACAGTAAGTACTCAGTGTAATTATGATGGACTATTGCAGCGAATTTGACCCAAATAATGACAAAAATTTGACTTATGTCATCCATTAATTCTTTGGAAAGTGAAGGAGATTAAACAAGCAACAGGTCTGGACATATTGGTGGACATTTGAATCAAGCCTGCAACCTTCAGCATCGACAGAAACTGACATTTTACTATTTCAGTTTTTTTTAGATTTATCGTCACAAGTAAACTATTGCATCCCTTGTCTTGAGACTTCAGCAACTTGTGTCAAAATTGTATTTCAGTCATTTTGAAGTTCGGTAGCTATTGATTGAGTGGTTGCTATAAATTTGTGCCTGAAGTGAAGCACCCCTTCCTTTTGATGCAGCCGGGCCAAAACATGCCAGGCTGGGAGGGCTGCACAGAAAGAAGACCTGAAAAGGCTGAAAGAGTAAAGCACAAAGTATTACTGTTAACAGAACAACTCAGCTTTAAGCACCCAATAAGTTTACGAACAGAATGACTCATTTTTAAGCACCAAGCATGTTTATGAACAGCACAACTCAGTTTTAAGTACCCAGTATGTTTCTCAACAGAATGACAGAAAGCACCCAGTATGTTTCTCAACAGAATGATGTAAAGCACGCAGTATGTTTCTCAACAGAATGATGTAAAGCACGCAGTATGTTTTTCAACAGAATGATGTAAAGCACCCAGTATGTTTCTCAACAGAATGATGTAAAGCACGCAGTATGTTTCTCAACAGAATGACAGAAAGCATGCAGTATGTTTCTCAACAGAATGATGTAAAGCACGCAGTATGTTTCAGAATGATGTAAAGCATGCAGTATGTTTCTCAATAGAATGACGTAAAGCATGCAGTATGTTTCTCAACAGAATGATGTAAAGCACCCATTATGTTTCTGAACAGAATGACAGAAAGCACCCAGTATGTTACTCAACAGAATGATGTAAAGCACCCAGTATGTTACTCAACAGAATGACAGAAAGCACGCAGTATGTTTCTCAACAGAATGATGTAAAGCACCCAGTATGTTTCTCAACAGAATGACAGAAAGCACCCAGTATGTTTCTCAACAGAATGACAGAAAGCACACAGTATGTTACTCAACAGAATGACAGAAAGCACCCAGTATGTTTCTCAACAGAATGACGTAAAGCACCCAGTATGTTTCTCAACAGAATGACAGAAAGCACGCAGTATGTTTCTCAACAGAATGACAGAAAGCACCCAGTATGTTTCTCAACAGAATGACAGAAAGCACCCAGTATGTTTCTCAACAGAATGATGTAAAGCACCCAGTATGTTTCTCAACAGAATGATGTAAAGCACCCAGTATGTTTCTCAACAGAATGACGTAAAGCACACAGTATGTTACTCAACAGAATGATGTAAAGCACCCAGTATGTTTCTCAACAGAATGATGTAAAGCACCCAGTATGTTACTCAACAGAATGACAGAAAGCATGCAGTATGTTTCTCAACAGAATGACGTAAAGCACACAGTATGTTTCTCAACAGAATGACAGAAAGCATGCAGTATGTTTCTCAACAGAATGACGTAAAGCACCCAGTATGTTTCTCAACAGAATGACGTAAAGCAGGCAGCATGTTTCTCAACAGAATGATGTCAAGCACCCATAATGTTACTCAACAGAATGACAGAAAGCACACAGTATGTTTCTCAACAGAATGACAGAAAGCACCCAGTATGTTTCTCAACAGAATGACAGAAAGCACGCAGTCTGTTTCTCAACAGAATGACATGGTAACACACCCAGTATGTTTATCAACACAGTGATACAGTAATGCACCAGATATGTACATCATTATAGGATAACATGATCAAGCAGCATGGTTAAGCAAAGGGTGTAATTTCCCACACTATACCATGACCCACTGGTGCAGTAAGCGACAGCTGTTCGTTATCTTGCCCATAGCCTGATACCTCTCTCCTGCAGGCATAGCCAAGAACACTGTATCGGAAGAAAGATTCCTTCCGAAAACCCATTTCCCTCATGCATGCTCAGTTTCCTTCATCAGATGATTGCGTGTGTGTGCATGTGTGTGTGTGTGTGTGTGTGTGTGTGTGTGTGTGTGTGTGCTTCCATTCTTCCATGTGTGTGTGTGTGTTTGTGCAGGAGAGGGAACCATGAAGGATTCACACACGCCAATTCCTCGTACAATGACCACATACTCAAACGACTGTACAAACGGATCCACTACATGGGGGGCTGTGTGGATTGTGCCCCCTGGCGGACCCTCTATACTTCGGAGGGCAAGGTGCGTGTGGAGAAGAAAGCCTCTCGACCCAAACACTGCTGATGTTCGTTTGCTGCTTCGTGTGCTTGTTCTGGTGTCTCAATACGTTGGGTGTTTTGGGGGGGTGTTTCCCCTACTCCCACCCACCCACCCCTCCCCTCCCACCCCCCACTCTGCCCCCAGCCCGCTCCCCAAATCGAAAACAGATGTGTTTTACATGACTCGCTGTTTGTTTTAAAGCTTGAGAGGAACCTTTCAATTGTGATAATATTTAAATGTTTGGATGAATGATTCTGTGTGTATGATATAATGTTTGATTGTTTTGTTTAGTTTTTTTGATTTGGTGTGTGTTTGCTGATGTATTTGATTGTATTAGTAGTCATAATGTTTTGAAAATTTCATGCATTTGTTTGTTGTTTGTTTTGTTGTTTTAAGATCTTTAGAAATTTGTGCTTTAAAAAAAAAAAAAAATTATACGGTTTTTGTTGTTGTTTGTTAATGCATTTAATTGTATCGTTGTTGTATTATTATTTTGGGGTTTTTTTTGTGTGTGTTTGTAATATCTGACCAGAATAATTCCAGGGAACAGGCTGAGTCAGACCAAAAAGCCTGTTATTGTATGTGGCAAAAAGAAAAAAAAAAAAAAAAAAAGAAAAAAAAAAAAAGAAAAGAAAGAAAAAAAAAGAAAAGAAAGAAAGAAAAAGAAAAAAAAAAAAGAAAAGAAAGAAAGAAAAAGCAAAAAAAAAAAAAAGCCCTTGACACCATTTAGCCCTGATCCGCAACATATGCATTCCCATGTCATTCAGCAGTCATCTCCCTCTGACACAGTTCTCCCCCCTGTCCAGGAACAGGGGTTGTTTCCCCTGGACCTTTCAGCCACGTCCTGCAGCGTCCTGGGTGCTGCCTCCAGTGGACGTGAGGATCTCACGTGTACATATCAGTCATCTCTGATTGACGTACACAAGTTTACTCCTGGCCCAGTAGGGAAGCAATGTTCCACTGCTTTCCTTTAAACATTTTGGGGTTTTCATGTTCCCCTGTCAATCAAGAGCAAGTTCTCCCACAAAGAAAAAAAAAAAGAAAAAAAGTTTGGGGCTTTCAGGTTTACCTACAAATCAGTGTGTGTGTGTGTGTGTGTGTGTGTGTGTGCACGTATGTTTGTGTGTGAGTTTATTCAATAACGGTGTTTGTGAGCATGTATATATGGCTGCCAGCATATGTTGCAACGTACAACGCAATGTGGGATCACACACATAGTGTCGTTTTTTAGATCTAGTTTTTCTTTGTGAAGATATTTCATGCTATACCGTTGAACATATAAATTTTCAGAATTTTTAGATGGACTTGGACAACAGTTTCTGTCTGTTTTATTTGATTCATCCAGTACAAATCAGTAGAATGCTGCCCAACAACAGAAGCAGCAGCAGCAGCAGCAACAACAACAGCAGCAACAAAAGCCACACACACACACACTCACACACACACACACACACACACACACACACACACACACACAGATATGTAATGATATGTATGTATTTATGTATGTATGTATGTATGTATTCTAGCTGCTGTGGTGAATTGATCTTGACTGATATGTGAAGGACAGAAGTTCAAACCCCATGTGTGAGATTAATCACTGTGGGACATTTGTCAGCCTTTGGCCAACGAATGGGAGAGAGTGAGCTGTATCGCAAAATGCATGGGAAGACTGGAGCCAAGAGTTTTCCATTGTGTGGCTGCCTCATTTGATTGTTGCTCAGATTTCCTGGACATCCCTGCATGTGTCTGTATCTCTCAGGTCCAGCAGTGTCGGGGAGCACAGCATACAGCCGTGTCATGTAGTCTTTTGGATGAGATGGTGAACCAAGGTCCTATGTCCAGCATGAAAAAGAACCCACAAAAAAAAGGGGGCCGTCTGTGGGAACAATCCTGCCAAAGTAAAGTGATGTGTTTGCAGACAGAAAAAAGTAGAAGAAAAGGAGGAGAAGAAGAAAAAACAACCCACACCTACCAGTGCCACAGATTTCTAGTGATGCATTCTCCACAGAAATCCACAGTATCACACAGAGAAATCTGTTATAACGAAAAGCAACACAGTAGAATACAATTCAATACAACACAACACAATGCAACACAATTCAACGCAGTGCATACAATAGAATGCAGTACAATACAATACAATACAGTACAGCACATAACAGTACAATGCAATACAGTACAGTACAGCACATAACAGTTCAATACAATACAGTACAGTACAGCACATAACAATGCAATGCAATACAATATGAGACAGTGCAATACGATACAACTTGGCATTGCACAGCACAATATAAATACAAGACAATATAGTACAGCACAGTAGAGTACAGTACAGAATACAGTCCAATACAATGCAGTTCAGTACAATGTTTGTAAGATAGCCATTCATGTTGGACTATGACCAGTACAATACAATACAATACAAATTACAATACAATACAGTACAATAGTCCTGAACCAAAATGGACCTCAAAAGCTGTGTTGTCCTCCTCCTGCTCCTGACTGTACATCATTATAAGAAATGCTGAACCGTTTGTCTCAGACTTGTTCTTGATGCCCTGTTCTCATTGTCGCTTCACAGTCCCCCCCATTCCTCATTCCAGTGGGCAGTTCCTTTCAACATCTTCTGCCTCCATCACTGTTTCAGTTTCAGTTTCAATTTTTCAAGGAGGCGATACTGTGTTCGGACAAATTTGTATATGCCTCACCACATCTGCTAGCCAGATGCCTGACCAGCAGCATAATCCAAATCATTTAGGTATGTCTTGAGTGCTTGCATATATGTATTTATTTACCTATCAGCGTGGATTTCTGCAGAAGAATGAGAATAAGAATAACTTTATTATCTCCAACTGGAGAAATTTGGTCAGGTGCATTATCACAACATAGACAAGTAAACAATATGGGGAACATAAATGTAAAAGTCAACAACAGCTTTTACGAATTTCACCAGAGGACAACACTCTCCGTTGCCATGGGTTCTTTTCCAGTACGCTAAGTATGTGCTGCACACAGGACCTTGGTTTGTTGTCCCATCCGAACGACTAGACGTTCAGTTTGATTTTCCAGTCAAACTTAGTTGAAAGGGGGAGAGCAGGATTCAAACCCAGACTCTCAGGGACTCTGCATCAGCAGATTCATGGAGACAGTCGTGGAAGATGTGTCTTCTCACATGGGGTGTGCTCACTCATTCTGGCTCTGTTGCAATTATTGTCACCATTATGATATGAGATGGGTTCTTATATTGTAGCTATCCTCATTCAGAGACCAAGCTCTAAGCACTTTACAAACACAGAGTCATTTGCACAACAGGCAGCCTTACTGGGTACAGCAGACTGACGGTTGCCATTGGGCGCTCATCATTCATTTCCTGTGTCATTCAATCAGGTTTTAGTCATGGACAACAAAACATGGACGCACCCATGCTGACATGTAACACTTTACCAGTATGACCATTTTTGTTTATTTACCCTGCCATGTAGGCAGCCATAATCCACTTTCACGGGTGTGCCTCAGTTTTAGTTTCAGGGAGTTGTCAGTGTACAGATTCGATCCATATACATGACACCACATCTAGTGTTAAAGAAAAAAGGTTGTTAGAAGTTGGTGTCCTGTTTATATTGAATTTAAACAGGCACTGCTGAACACCACCCAAATGATTTGGCAGCAGTGTAGCATATGATATGTACCAGCTTCATGACCACCTGGTATTGGTAGTTCTCTGTCTACAATGATAGTTCTGTGTGTGTATTTGCAAGAGATTGAGTTCCTCCTGTGGTTTGTTTTGGGGGATAATTTTGGGAAAAAAATCAGTTTGAGTTTTTGTTTTTGTTTTGTTTTTTTGAAATTGAGAAATTACTTGCTGCAGTTCTGAAAGTTCTGATGTTACTGATGAAGTAGGCGTTTCTGTTTTCAACAGGAGTGATTGCAGTACTGATGGCATGGCATGTTCAGTGTGGTAAATCTACCTCTTTGGATCGATCATTCACTTTATATAAGCATCACAAGACAAGCAGTGTTTGCTGGGTGCCATCACATTGTGCTTCATCCAGTTATGAATGAATGAGCTGAGTGACCACCAGAACTTGGATCTTGAACGGTTTTTATGGATGCCATTTATCATCAACAATGTTATGTTTTGTTTTTCAAATGGTTGGTTCAGTTTTGTTAATGTGTACACTGTTTCAATTAGGGGATTAAAAGTTTCACATTTAGACTTTTTGTTGTGTCAGATTCTCTGTTGACAGAGTGTTGCAAAGAAGTTGATGGTTTGCTTGTGTGGTTGGTATGTTGTTATGTTATGTTATGTTATATGGTATCATATCATATTATAACATATCATATTATATTATCTATTTATTTAATCATTTATTTATTTATTTATTTTATGCTCTAAATTAGAATACATCATGATATGATATACTGGTTACAGACAAAATCCTGAAAAACAACAATGGGGGGAGGGGAGGGGGGCGAGGGGGTATAATGAACAGTGACATGCAATTTCTGTAAAAATGAGAAAGATACAATTCAGCACTACTTATGGCACTGTATGTTTCATTGGCTGTATAGGAAGGACTTAGAAAATGTTTTGAAGGAAAAGTGTGAAACCTCCTCAAATGTAAAGCTGAATATGGAATTGGCATTATTTGCAAATGATGATATCACAAAACAGAAGAAATACTCAACTATACTATTTTATCAGCCATATTAATTGTGGAAATTAATAGCATGTAAAAATGTTGCGTGAAACATTATACTATGTCATAATAATGTCGCATGATCCAAGATTAGATTGCTTCAGGATAGTTTACATTTTGTTATGCATCACTTATTGATATTGTCAATACTGTAATATATGTAATTCCACCCATGAGATACACTGAGATACTGTATAAAATATCAACAACAAACTAGCCATATTGCAAGACACTGGTCCTGAAATTGCAGCTGTTTTTCTTGTTCACATATCATGGTGGATGTGTTTTCATATTTACCTAAGTGGTGAAAACATGTGCAGGAAAATATGAGAAAAACATGTGCAGGAAAGTATAGGAAAATCAATGTAATGGAAAATGCGAGGAACAAATATTAAGGCCCCCTCTTCCTCCCCACACCCCCCTTTAAAAAAAAAATCATTAATCTTTTAATGTATGTTTCTTTTTTCTTCATCGAAAAGAAAAGAAAAACAAATTAGTACACAATCACTTTAAATATTATTGTACGTCTGTTTGTAAACCATAAAATAATGTTAAAATCAAATAAAATAGTGGGGAAATAATTTTTTTTTTAATTTTCAATTCCCCCCTGCAACTTTAATTTCTGTTTTAATAGTGCACAGTTACAATCATTACATTTGTGTGCATGTGTTAAAAAAAAAAGAAAAAGGAAACACACACACACACACACACACACACACAAAGAAAAGAAAAAGAAAGAAAAACAAAGCCCAAATAAAACACCATTTTTATGTTCTGTCAGAAAAAAAAAGTGTGTTGCCAGTTCAAAATGTCCATTGCATAAAATTCTGCTTAACTGCATAAAGAAAGTTATACACATTTGTCCTTTTAGGTTCTGAGTTTTTAAACAATAGCTTCTTTTATGTCCTAAAGTTATTAAAGAAATGTATGTATTGCCAGTTCAAAATTGTTCCCATTTTTTTCTAATTAAAATTGTTTCACCACAGAAAATAATTAGACATTTTTATTTCATATTATTACATACACAGCCCAATATGCAATCGATGGTAGACCTTTCTCTCTGCCCCTCTCTAACCCTTTCTTTCTGTGCGTTTGAAATTGTGACCATTTTTCAATTAATGGGAGACAACCTGATAGTGGACAGCATGCAGTGCTACTACAATTGCTTCCCTTAATCCGTTGTTGGCCTTGAGAACTTAAATTTGGCAACGGCACTTTGGGTGCCTGTATTATTTAAACACACGCACACACATGCACACACGCACGCGCACACACACACACACGCACGCACACACACACACACACACACGCACGCACGCACACACACACACACACACACGCATGTGTGCGCGCATGCTCAATACTTTTCGACAATTTGATTTTCGTTCTTTACAGTCTTCGTCGTACTTGAGATACAGTATCAGGACAATATATGCACATGGTTGATGGATTAACGACGAAAAAAAAACATCAACAAAACAAACAAACAAACAAAAACCAAACAACCCCAAACCACCACAACAACAAAAATCAACAACCCCAAAACGAGGAGAGAAAACAACAACAACAACACACTCACACACACAGCAGGCAACACAGTAACAACAAGTGACATGATTCCTAAACAAATCCACTGAACTCAGTCTTTGATCTACATCGCCCACCCTCTTACGGTGACTGAACTCTGGAACTCCCTACAGGTTTCAGCATTCACAGTACCATCAGTCTTCGGAGAGACTGAACAACTCCGAACAGCACGACACTATTTCATGAGGAAAATCAACAACATATTGACTTAGTGATCCAGAAAATCTATAAATGCTGTGAGTCTATGTAATAACCCAGTGTGTGTGTGTGTGTGTGTGTGTGTGTGTGTGTGTGTGTGTGTGTGTGTGTGTGTGTTAGTGTCCATAGTAAACGTTAATATTGTCATTTTCTCTTGAAATAATTACAGTCAGTTAATACGACATTTGACACGAAACAGCAAAAGACCAGCTCTTTCCATGCATTCTCTCATGATGATATTGCATTTTGGGAAGGGCACAAAATGAATTTGAATATTTTCACCAAAAGATTACTGTCACATTCTTCTTCTTTTTATTTTTACAGAACACTAGCATTTTTATATGATACTGACACAATGAACAACTGATTAATATTTTTGTTGTTGAAAATGGAGCTTCTTTTGCTAAGTATGGAAGGTATACTTTAATACGTACATCTCTCAGTCGGTCAGTGTGCCCGTTAATGGGACCTTATACTTTCGGGCTGAAAACTATAATTATCAGTTAGGGAGATCATTTTCTTTTCACAGATTTCACTCATCTAAAGCATTGAATTATTATTACATTTTAAGACACGACTCCAGGCATAAAAAGGCTTTGTGGTTTTTTTTACTCAATGGGAAGGTCTTACACTACGTATGTTTGAAAATCATATGCTAACTACAACATCGACGTGTTTTCTGCATACGATTTATTTTATCTTATTTTATTTTCTAATTGGACACGCACAAACGAGAATGTGCATGCATATCAAATACTGTGATCGGAACACGATGAGCACACACTTCGAGATCAACTTCGACACGGGCATTCAATCAAGAATTCGCGATAACAATAATAATTGACGGGAGGCGAAAAAGGCAGCTAAACTTTATTGAGAAAGACAACTGCGCAAAGGCCCCAAATAAACTCACTGCATAAATGTCCCCAACAAGCATACAAAATAAACAAATTCGGTTATCATTGCACAAGAATTGTCGGTTACATCAAGTCCTATTGCGCATGGGCGAAAAAGTGACATATCTTCAATCTATCGACAGGTCGTGAGACTATATAGTGTCTCTTTTGAATTTGTGCATCTTTTAAACCTATAGTTTCCGTCATGTCGCTTTCGTGTTGTTTCCCGCCTTAATTTTACGTCATTATCAGTGGATCATGACGCGATCAAACTTTAAAAAAAAAAAAAAAAAAATTATGTGACGTTTTTTCAAATTTTGGTACAGTGTTGATTTTTCTCCCCTGTGGTACATTGAAATATGTTTTTCTGCCACATGATTCGACAGGCAAAAGTGGATTGATCCGGTTTGGCTACGTTGTGTTTTTAATAATTCTAACACGAACAGTAAGGAATTTTATTTTACTATTTTGTTTTGTTGTTGATAAATTTCTAAATTCTAATGATGTAATCTACGGTTGGTTGATTGAATACATATGGTCACGCAAGTTTAATAGAATGTGTTCAGTGGTAGGGAGCCTAGTCTTGAAACGTCGACCAGGTCCTAAGAATCTAGAAATTCGTGTGCAGAGTTTGGAAGGAACACAGATGTTCAGCTGACACTAGACCTTTCAAAATCACAGGTTTTGTCAACAGAAAGTAACATTGAGCAAAAAGCTTCCGTTGTTCAGTTTAACATCTCTGGAATTTTCTTCCATGCTCTTTCAGACACTTGACTCCACATCACTGTTTTCTTTCAAACAGCAACTGGAAACATTCCTTTAGGCCTACAATGATTTACTGACTGCTTTTAGGCAATTGCTAGCCACCATTTTGAAAGAGAAATTAGTGTGGGGTGGGGGTTGGGCTGGGGAGTGGGAGAGAATTCAGATCTAAAGAAAGACTCTCTGTGTGTGTGTGTGTGTGTGTGTGTGTGTGTGTTTCTAAACTGGACTGTGGCAGTGTGCATTATACTTATGAAATTTATTGTCCTATGTCGCATTGTAGATATACATGGATAACTATTTCATTTACATCTGTGTATTTTTGTTAAAGCCATTCATTCATTGTGATGGTCCTAGAGTGAAAGGCACGTGTTGTTAAAATGCCTTTTCTTCTTTTTATTATGATTCTCAGTCAAAGTAGACAGTTTTGTTCATCTCTCTCCTCGAATTTTTTTTCATTAACACAGTAACAGATATGCTTTTCTGGTCTTGAATTTTTATATGTATGTATTTCTATTGTCTAGGATTATGGGCCGTGGATTTGTTCATTGTCTAGGATTATGGGCCGTGGACTTGTTCATTGTCTATGGTTATGGGCCTTAGATTTGTTCACTGTCTGGGTTTATGGGCCTTGGATTTTGTAGAGTAATGGCTCTTAGTTTAAATGATCAAGCCTTGCTCTGGTTCCGATAACATCAGCTGATGAGAATTGAGGAAGACAGTTGTCTGCGACTCGACTTGATGTCTGCTTCAAGGCTGTCAACAAACTGTCTGCCCTACCAATCCATAAAAGACCACACACTTACAGGGCTGATTCTACAGATTTGTTCATTGTCTAGGGTTATAGGCCTCGGATTTGTTGTCTAGGGTTATGGGCCTTGGATTTGTTCACTGTCTAGGGTTATGGGCCTTGGATTTGTTCACTGTCTAGGATTTGTTGATTGTCTAGGGTTATGGGCCTTGGATTTGTTCACTGTCTAGGGTTATGGGCCTTGGATTTGTTCACTGTCTAGGGTTATGGGTCCTGGATTTGATATTGGTAAAAGGTTATGGGTTCACAAATATACCAGACTTGTCAGTGAAAGATGATGGCGCCTTGCTGTATTTATATGGGAAACATTTTGGTTGTCTGCAAACCTTAGTGTCTGTGTGTCTGTGTCCGTGTGTTTATGTTTAGACTGAGGATAAGTACAACAAATAACTTAATACTGGAATGTACCCACTCTCAGTCCCCACCAAACAAGACAAATTAGATTTTGTACTTCTTTTGTATCTGGTGATTCAGAAAAAAACAACAACAAAAAAACAACCACCAAAGTATCATACCATCTGATTTGAACATACAAAAAGGTTTACAGATCATAATGGATTTGCAATGTTCCCCACATTTTAGCTGAAGCCGGATATAATTTGTGTAGCACTTTAAAAGGAATCTAAGTGAGAAAACCTTATATTGGTCAACTGCCCAGTGCAAACATGATTTCATAAATCAAATTTAACAGTAATAGTCATTGTTTAGTAATTGAAATGGGATGAGTAAATTGTGTTCTAATAGAATACCATATTGGTTACTAACTAACTACCTAAGTAACAAACTAGCTAGCTAACTAGCTGACTGACTGACTGAATAGATAAACCAATAAGTAAATAAATGAATAGATAGATAAATAAATAGATAAATGAATGAATGAATGAATAAATAAGTAAATGCTTTTTTAACTGGCATGGATAGTAATAGTTGATGAAATTCAGTTTATCCATATGGAGTGTCCCAGTTTTGTTGAGAAATATTCCATGAATAACAATGCACCACGTTTCAGTGGCTTGAATGCTATTGGTGATGAATTTCACTTGATCATGGAGCGTCCATGTTTTCTTCATCAGTATTCCATGAGTAACAAAGCGTTTTCTGCATGAATACTATTGGTGATGGATTTCAATTTGTCTCGGAGTGTCCCCAGTGTTGTACAAATCTCAGCATTCCATGAAAACCAGAGCCCTGTCTGTATGTTTCAGTAAACAGCAGGCAGGTAAATGGCGCCAGGAAGGTAACGAAGGCCACCAGCACTGAGAAGAGAACAGGACCCAGGTGAACGAAAGGTGCTGAGGGCTGCAGTGTCACCATGACGACTGGGGGCAGGGGTGGGAGCGGGGTTTGGGGGACGTTCAGGAGACACTTCTGGGGGGTGCTGGTGGTGCTGGCGCTGTGCTGCTCGGCTCTCTACGTGCTGCTGTACTACCACATCTCCCTGTCTCCCTCCACCTCCTTCTTCTCCCGCTCCTTCCTCCGCCGTCAGGCTGTGCCCTCCATCCCACCCACCCTCAGCAGCAGCAGCAGCTCCAGAACCCAGCCTTCCAACTCCTCCTCCTCTTCCCTGCTGAACACTACCACCAGCCACTCACGGAACTTGCCAGAAGGCTCCACCGTCAAGGATGGTCCAGGCCCGCCCAACGCCAGTGCCGTGCCCCTGCTGACGTTGTTCTCGACCTGGGGAGGCCGGAAGGACCTCAACACTGTCAGGAGG
This sequence comes from Babylonia areolata, assembly GCF_041734735.1. Classification (NCBI taxonomy): domain Eukaryota; kingdom Metazoa; phylum Mollusca; class Gastropoda; order Neogastropoda; family Buccinidae; genus Babylonia; species Babylonia areolata. Next base: position 2,015,093 of record NC_134884.1, read on the forward strand.
ATCACCTTGAGGAACTGGGCGCAGCTGAAGCCTCTGGTCACGCCCGTCCTCTTCTCCAACGAAACTGAGATGACCTCTCAGGCGCAAAAGTTTGGCTGGGAGACGTTACCGGTGTCCAGAACAGCCATTGGTGTGCCTGTCCTGAAAAACATGTACCTGGATGCCATGAGCAAGTGAGTTTCTGTACAGGGATCCTTCTGCTTGAGAAACAGCAGCAACAGCAACCGATATTTCATGTTTGAACAACTGTCGGGGGTCCTTCCTAAAAACAAAATGACGACTAAAACAAAACAAAAAGAATAGAAAGTGAAAAACAAAAAACCAGCAAAAAACACCAACAAAAAATACTAAAAACAGAGTCCATCTGGTAAAGATTTTACCCTGACGCCTTAAGTACGGCTGTCCATGAAAAGAAAAAAAAAAAAAGGAATTTGAGTGGTGATTGAAGTGTCTGCACTGTGGTGTTGTCTGTTTATGTGGATGCTCTCAGTAGGGTTCATTTTCTATCGGAACCACAGTCACAAATGCACATCCTTGAAAGTGTACAAAAATGGTTGGACTGTTACTATTACTATTAGTCTGATTATGCTCTCCGTCTCTGAATAAGCGGCATGAAGTTAACGTCATGTTGGGTGTGTACAGGTTTTACCCCACGTGATTGGTGTGTATAGATTTCATCCCATGTCATTGGTGTGTTCAGGTTTTGTCCCGTGCTTAATGTGTGCAGTTTCAACTCTACCCTGTACGCCTTTGCCAATGGGGACATCCTGTTCACGAAAGGACTGCTGGACAGTTTGCGTGCCATCCTTGACGATCCAGCCTTGCCTCTTGACAAGCATCCGCTACTTGTCATTGGCAGACGCACCAACGTTGCCATGGTTACAGAAGCGGAGTCTGCAACCTTTGACAACATCACTCGCATTGCAAAGGACAGGGGAAAACTTTTCATGGCCATGGCTGAGGACTTCTTTATCACCGACAGGTATTTACACCACTATGATGATCATTTCTTTATCATCATATCATATCATCATGGCCTGGCTTCGCTGACGAAGATCTAGGAAGGGCGTTGTCCACGTCTGATGCAGGCACGCTCATGGCTGACAAGCCCAATGCGGGAAAAGCAGAGTCGGCCGCAGCGGTTGCAAGGGAAAGTCTGGTCTGGGTTCGCGGCTGCAGCGTCGTGGTTCTTCCTCCTTCTGCGTTTGTCCTCAAGGCTGGCCCTGCGGTTGTTTTCGAAGGAGGAGACAGCTTGGTGGATGGTGCGTCGCCAGGTCTCTCGATCAGCGGCTACTGCGGACCACTGGCGATGGTCAATGTGACAGGCACCGAGAGCTTTCTTCAAGGAGTCTTTGTATCTCTTCTTGGGTGCTCCTCTGTCACGGTGGCCAGTGGACAGTTCGCCATACAGCGCGATCTTGGGCAGGCGGTGGTCCTCCATCCTGGACACGTGCCCTGCCCAACGTAGCTGGGTCTTTAGCACCACTGCCTCGATGCTGATAGTCTTTGCCTGCTCCAGGACCTCGACATTTGTGACATTTCTTTATCACCGACAGGTATTTACACCACTGTGATGATCATTTCTTTATCACCGACAGGTATTTACACCACTATGATGATCATTTCTTTATCACCGACAGGTATTTACACCACTATGATGATCATTTCTTTATCACCGACAGGTATTTACACCACTATGATGATCATTTCTTGATCACTGACAAGTATTTACACCACTGTGATGATCATTTCTTTATCACCGACAGGTATTTACACCACTCTGATGATCATTTGTTTATCACCGACAGGTATTTACACCACTCTGATGATCATTTCTTTATCACTGACAGGTATTTACACCACTATGATGATCATTTCTTTATCACTGACAGGTATTTACACCACTGTGATGATCATTTCTTCATCACCGACAGGTATTTACACCACTGTGATGATCATTTCGTCATCACCGACAGGTATTTACACCACTATGATGATCATTTCTTTATCACCGACAGGTATTTACACCACTCTGATGATCATTTCTTTATCACTGACAGGTATTTACACCACTATGATGATCATTTCTTTATCACTGACAGGTATTTACACCACTATGATGATCATTTCTTTATCACTGACAGGTATTTACACCACTATGATGATCATTTCTTTATCACCATGGCTGAGGACTTCTTTATCACTGACAGGTATTTACACCACTATGATGATCATTTCTTCATCACCGACAGGTATTTACACCACTATGATGATCATTTCTTCATCACTGACAGGTATTTACACCACTCTGATGATCATTTCTTTATCACTGACAGGTATTTACACCACTGTGATGATCATTTCTTTATTACCAACAGGTATTTACACCACTGTGATGATCATTTCTTTATCACTGACAGGTATTTACACCACTATGATGATCATTTCTTTATCACCGACAGGTATTTACACCACTATGATGATCATTTCTTTATCACTGACAGGTATTTACACCACTCTGATGACCATTTCTTTATCACTGACAAGTATTTACACCACTATGATGATCATTTCTTTATCACTGACAGGTATTTACATCATTATGATGATCATTTCTTTATCACCGACAGGTATTTACATCATTATGACTGATGACTGTTGACTGGGGTGTGAGCAAGACTGATGACTGGGGTGTAAGGAAGACTAATTACTGGGGTGTGAGGAAGACTAATTACTGGGGTGTGAGGAAGACTAATTACTGGGGTGTGAGGAAGACTGATTACTGGGGTGTGAGGAAGACTAATTACTGGAGTGTGAGGAAGACTAATTACTGGAGTGTGAGGAAGACTAATTACTGGGGTGCGAGGAAGTCTTATTACCGGGGTGTAAGGAAGACTAATTACTGAGGTGTGAGGAAGACTAATAACTGAGGTGTGATGAAGACTGATTATTGGAGTGCAAGGAAGTCTAAGTACTGGGGTGCGAGGAAGTCTAATTACTGGGGTGTGAGGAAGACTAATTACTGAGGTGTGAGGAAGACTAATTACTGAGGTGTGAGGAAGACTAATTACTGGGTGTGAGGAAGACTAATTACTGGGGTGTGAGGAAGACTAATTACTGGGTGTGAGGAAGACTAATTACTGAGGTGTGAGGAAGACTAATTACTGAGGTGTGAAGAAGACTAACTGCTGTGGTGTAAAGACTAATTACTGAGGTGTGAGGAAGACTAATTACTGGGGTGTGAGGAAGACTAATTACTGGGGTGCGAGGAAGTCTAATTACTGGGGTGTGAGGAAGACTAATTACTGAGGTGTGAGGAAGACTAATTACTGAGGTGTGAGGAAGACTAATTACTGGGGTGTGAGGAAGTCTGGGTATGAGGAAGACTAATTACTGGGGTGTGAGGAAGTCTGGGTATGAGGAAGACTAATTACTGGGGTGGGAGGAAGTCTGGGTATGAGGAAGACTAATTACTGGGGTGGGAGGAAGTCTGGGTATGAGGAAGACTAATTACTGGGGTGTGAGGAAGACTAACTGCTGTGGTGTAAGGAAGACTTAGGACTGGGATGCAATGAAAATGGAGTGCAGGGAGGGATATTGGCTTTATGCAGGGCTGTTAACCTGGATCGATGGTGTTGCAGAAAGTTTCCCTGGGACGGTATACCCGGGGTGGTGGTGGGACGTGTAGCCTACGACAATTGGGTGGTGCTGCATGCCATTCAGAAGAAACACGTGGTCGTCGACGTCACCAAAACTGCCCCTGCCGTTCATCAAACAACCAAGTACGTATTTTACCGCAGCAACACAGTTTCACGCTACACCACATCTGTTGAGCAGATGCCTGACCAGCAGCATAACCCAACGCGCTTAGTCAGGCCTTGAGTGCATGCTTACATATTTGTGTACCTATGAAAGTGGATTTCATTTTACGTAATTTCGCCAGAGGACAACACTCTCGTTGCCATGGGTTCTTTTTCAGTGCGCCAAGTGCGTGCTGCACACGGGACCTCGGTTTATCGTCTCATCCGAAAGACTAGACGCTCAGTTTGATTTTCCAGTCAAACTTAGGAGAAAGGGCGAGAGCGGGATTCGAACCCACACCCTCACGGACTCTCTGTATTGGCAGCTGAGCGTCTTAACCATTCTGCCACCTTCCTCCTGAAAAAGGTTGCCAACAGCACCCGGTGTTCCCAGGCGGTCACCCATCCAAGTACTAACCGGGCCCGACGTTGCTTAACTTCGGGGATCGGACGAGAACCGGTGTTTTCAACGTGGTATGGCCGTTGAGCACCAAGTATGTGTATTGATAGACAGAATGACTCGGTTTTGACACAAAGTATGATAATGAACATAACGACTCAGTTTTAAGCACCAAGTATCACTATGAACAGAACTCGGTTTTGACAGCAAGTATGATAATGAACAGATTGTTTCCTTTCTAAGCACTAAGTATGATTATGTCAAGCAGCATGGTTAAGCATAAGGTGTAATTTCCCACACAATACCATGACCCACTAGCGCAGTGAGTGACAGCTGTTCGTTATCTTGCCCATAGCCTGATGCCTCTCTCCTGCAGGCATAGCCAAGAACACTGCATCGGAAGAAAGATCCTTCCGAAAACCCATTTCCCTCATGCATGCTCAGTTTCCTTCATCAGATGATTGCGTGTGTGGTGTGTGTGTGTGTGTGTGTGTGCTTGCGGTCTTCCATGTGTGTGTGTGTTTGTGCAGGAGAGGGAACCATGAAGGATTCACACACGCCAATTCCTCGTACAATGACCACATACTCAAACGACTGTACAAACGGATCCGCTACATGGGGGGCTGTGTGGATTGTGCCCCCTGGCGGACCCTCTTTACTTCGGAAGGCAAGGTGCGTGTGGAGAAGAAAGCCTCTCGACCCAAATACTGCTGATGTTCGTTTGCTGCTTCGTGTGCTTGTTCTGGTGTCTCAACATGCTAGGTTTTTTGTGTGTGTGTTTGTTCTGGTGTCTCAACATGCTGGGTTTTTTTGTGTGTGTTTGTTCTGGTGTCTCAACATGCTAGGTTTTTTTGTGTGCTTGTTATGGTGTCTCAACATGCTAGGTTTTTTTGTGTGTGCTTGTTCTGGTGTCTCAACATGCTAGGGTTTTTTTGTGTGTTCGTTCTGGTGTCTCAACACGCTGGGTTTTTTGTGTGCTTGTTCTGGTGTCTCAACACGCTGGTTTTTTGGTTTGTTTGTTCTGGTGTCTCAACACGCTGGGGTTTTTGTGTGCTTGTTCTGGTGTCTCATGCTGGTTTTTTGTTTGTTTTTTTTTTCCCTTAGAAAAAAAAAAATTGAAAACAGACGGTTTTACATGAGTCTGTTTGTTTTAAAGATTGAGAGGAACCATTCATTTGTGATAATGTTTAACTGTTTGGGAAAACGATTCTATTTGTATTATAATTGTTGTTGTTTTTTGTTTGTTTGTTTGGTGATGTACTTGATTGTATTAGTTGTGATATGATGTTGAAATTTCATGCATTTGTTTGTCGTTTGTTTTGTTGTTTTATTATCATTGTCGCCATTATATGAGATGGATTCGTATATAGTGCCTGTCCTCAATCAGAAATCAAGCTCTAAGCACTTTACAAACACGGAGTCATTTGCACAACAGGCTGCCTACCTGGGTAGAGCCGACTGACGGCTGCCATTGGGCGCTCATCATTCATTTCTTGTTTCATTCAATCAGGTTTTAGTCATGCACACACATACACACTCATGCCGACATATAACAGTTTACCTGTGTGACCGTTTTTGTTTATTTACCCTGCCATGTAGGCAGCCATACTCCATTTTCACGGGTGTGCATCAGTTTTAGTTTCAGGGAGTTTTTCAGAGTGTACAGATTCAATCCATATACACGACACCACATCTGGTGTAGAAAAAAAAGAAGAAAAAAAAGTGTTGTTAGAAGTTGGTGTCCTGTTTATATTGAATTTGAACAGGCACTGCTGAACACCACCCAAATGATTTGGCAGCAGTGTAGCATCTGATTTGTAGCAGCTTCATGACCACCTGGTATTGGTAGTTCTCTGTCTACAATGATAGTTCTGTGTGTGTATTTGCAAGAGATTGAGTTCCTCCTGTGGTTCATTTGGGGGGATTTTTATTTTATTTTATTTATTTTATTTTGTATAAATAAGAAATTGGTATGAGTTTTCGTTGTTGTTTTTTAATTGAGAAATTACTTGCTGCATTTCTGAAAGTTCTGATGTTACTGATGAAGTAGGCGTTTCTGTTTTCAACAGGAGTGATTGCAGTACTGATGGCATGGTATGTTCAGTTTGGTAAATCTACCTCTGGGTCGATCATTCACTTTATATAAACATCACAAGAAGTGTTTGCTGGGTGCCATCACATTGTGGTTCATCTTGTTATGAATGAATGAGCTGAGGGACCACCAGAATTTTGATCATGAACGGTTTTCAAGGATGCCATTTATCATCAACAATGTTTTGTTGTTGTTGTTTTTTCAAACTGTGGGTTCAATTATGCTGAATGTGTACACTGTTTGAATTAGACAATTAAAAGTTTCACATTTAGATTTTTTGTTGCCAGACTCTCTGTTGACAGAGTGTTGCAAAGAAGTTGTTTGCTTGTGTGATTTGTATGTTATTTCATATCATGTTATATCATATTATATTATGTCATATCATATCATCATATTTTGATATATCATACATTATATACAATATGTCATGGTAAACTGGTTACAAACAAAATCCTCACCAAAAAACAGGGAAACGAAGAAAAAGGGTATAATGAACGGCGAAGTACAATTTCTGCAAAAAAAGACACCATTCCACACCATGTATGGCCCTGTATGTTTCCTCAGCTGTTTAGGAAGGACTTAGAAAATGTCCTGAAGGAAAAGTTAGAAACCTGCTGAAATGTAAAGCTGAATATAGAATTGGTATTATTTGTAAAATGATTATATCACGAAAACAGAAGAAACATTAAACTATACTATTATATTATTTTATTAGCAAAACATTTTATCCGTAAATGCAAAATAAACAGAATCATACACTTCCTAATAAACTTAAGAAATGGCTATATAGTTGAAAAAAATATATGCATTCAGTGGAATTGATGTCTGTAGTATTTTCTAGAAAATGGTACCCATACATAAAAATGGTGGAAAATAATAGTGATTAAAAATGTTACATGAAACATCATACTTCTTCACAACAATGTCACAAGATCCAAGATTATACTGCTGAGTATAAATCAGGATAGTTTTCATTTTGTTATGCATTACATGATATTGTCAACACTATGTGTAATTCCACTCATGATTTACATTGAGATGCTATATAAAATATCAGCTACAAATTAGCTAATGACTATATTTCAAGACACTGGTCCTGAAATTGCGGCTGCTTTTCTTGTTCATATGTCATGGTGGATGTGTTTTCATACGTACCTAAGAAAAGTGGTAAAAACATGTGTCATGGTGGATGTGTTTTCATACGTACCTAAGAAAAGTGGTAGAAATATGTGTCATGGTGGATGTGTTTTCATACGTACCTAAGAAAAGTGGCGAAAACTCGTGCAGGAAAGTATGAGAAAATGTAATGGAAAATATGAGGAAAAAATATTAAGCTCCCCACCTTTTTTTCTAGTTTTATTTCTCAGTGTGTATGTTTCTTTTTTCATTAGTAAAAAAAAAAGTTTAAATAGTACGCAATTACTTTGATACCATTGTATGTCTGTATGTCAACTAAAAAATAATGTTGATTTTGCATTAAAATGTTGGGATGGGGGGGGGGGGGGGGGGGGGGAATTCATTTTCTCCCTGCAACTAAAATTTCTACTTAGATAGTAGACAATTACTATTACTATAACGTCTGTTTGTCTAACATAACGTTAATCTAAAAAAAAAAATGGTAAGGAAAATATGTTTTCAATTTTTGTTCCCCCATGCAACTTTAGTTTCTATGTGAATTAAAAATATTGTTTCATGTCTCCCCCTGGAACTTTTCTCAAGGCCTGATCAACACGTTGGGTCTCCATGTAGGTCACATAACTTATTATAACAAGAGAGGCAAGGCCTTCAAGACTCACTTGTGGTGCACATTAAAATTAAAAGAAAAAAAATAATTGTTGAAGTGTGTTCTGTATTTGTCATTACAAGGGTTCGGGTATTAAGAAAAAAACAAAAACAACAACAACAACAAAAAACAAACAACAACAACAAATAAACAAAACAACCAAACCTAAACCCAAACAACAACACAAAAGCAGATTCGAACCGAGCACGTTCGGGTGGAAGTAAGCAGTTCTTGTCACAGTGCTAATGCAAATCTGCCACTGACGTTAAAAACTGACGTTAATTTTTAAATTAAAAAAAAAAAATTTAGGGTGATAAATCGATTGCGGTATTCGAAGTGATAACGCTGCTTAAAATATGTAATTTTGGTATATCTTGGGCATTTAAGATATTCTTTAAAGTTCGCTTTAAAGAAGACGTTGCTATCGCCTCAAGCACCTGTAGCCCTTTTTCCTGATCTGTCAACGTCCGTGTTCGACAAGGTTTTTTTTTTTTTTTTTTTTTTTTTTTTTTCAACCACACGGTCCATTCAGTTTCTCTTTTATGTTCATTCTAATTAATTCAGTATCCACTTTAAAATATTCATATGCAGTAAACACGTCGATGGTGTAGTTGGTGTCACTTTGATTGCACTGACAACTGTGCGATGGAAACATTTTGATTTTTTGTGGTCATATGAGACAAAATACAGTAAGTGATGAGACATGTGTTGCGTTGTGGCTCAGACAAACAATAAGCTTAACACATCTCGTGTGTAATGAAGATTATTTAATAACTGAAAATAAAAACCACAACAGAAACTAGACTGTCAGCTGCTGTGGCCCTGACCGTTGTTCCTCTGGCGCCCTCTATGTTCTCTGAGCGTCAAGGCAGATAATTCTAATGACAATATGTTAATAACTTTCGACTCAACATTCCTCCCAAACTTTGAATGAAAAATTTGTAATTATGTGTTTACAAAATTAGAACGTGCATTATAACACAAGTGAAGAGTTAACGTGTCAATGTCTTTGTTTGGAGTGTCTGTTCTTCACTTTGAAACAAAAGAAGACTTCTCCACGTACACACAGCCGTCTAATAACACTTCTAGTGAATAGACGTTAGACTGAAGATTCTCTCTCTCTCTCTCTCTCTCTCTCTCTCTCTCTCTCTCACACATCTGTCCATCTACCTACTATAATATAAATAAATAAATAACGCAATATAAACCGTAAGGCGAAGCTTTGAAGAACAGATGAAACTTGCACCAGCAAAGAACAAAGTATTGATAAACAATAAAGAGTGGTAACTCTGTCCATGTACAAAGGAGACAATTTCAAATCAGTGCTGCTTTTGCTGCCAATTCAGCAAGCACACAGGTAATGATAGGTACATTGGAACAAACCCAGACACTTTGTCAAAGAACAAAGAACCCCATAAAAAGTACCACAGTGCAAAAATTCGAATTTTAAAAAAAAACAGATATCACTTTAGAGATAACACCCGCAGTCCCCTAAATCAGCACTGTCTATTCATATCCTCACAACTGTAGGTGCTTCTACCCCAGACATTTTAAAAAAAATATCGGGGGAAATCCCAAATCAAACTGGTTTGCCCAACAGTTTCCGAACACAATACCCGGGTGGGAGATATAACAAAATCTAACTTTACCTTGCAAATTAATTACATAGATGTGAAGAAAACAGAAGGCTCTGCTCTTGTTTAATCCCGCATATTTAAAAAAAAAAAAAAAAAAAAAAAGTGTGTGATTGCGTGTATGCGTCTATGCATGGGACGCTATCGAAACAAAACGCCCTCCCTTGTTGCCTCAATCAGGGTTCATTCCCTTTGATGGAAAAGGTGGAACTGACAGATCACCAATCTCGTTCTGTTTCTGCTGACCGTCTGTCTTTCTGTCTCTTCCTCCTTTCCTTCACTCTTTCTCTCGTGATCTCTTGATTTTCCCATGCTCTCTCTCTCTCTCTCTCTCTCTCTCGCCGAGAACAACTTGAGTCACAAGAACACCCCACAGACATCAGAAGTATCTCACTACTGTGGGATGTGTCTGATGTGGGGTGTTCCAAAGATTAGATAACATCAACAACAATAGTAACGTTAACAATAAGAAATAACCATGCTGTATACTGCTGACGTGCGGTGTCCTTGTGGCATATTCTTATAAAGAATACAACCAAAGTCCTATGGTGTTCGTCTGATTTCGATTGTCCTTGTGACGGGCGCAATAGCCGAGTGGTTAAAGCGTTGAACTGTCAATCTGAGGGTCCCGGGTTCGAATCACGGTGACGGCGCCTGGTGGGTAAAGGGTGGAGATTTTTACGATCTCCCAGGTCAACATATGTGCAGACCTGCTAGTGCCTGAACCCCCTTCATGTGTGTATGCAAGCAGAAGATCAAATACGCACGTTAAAGATCCTGTAATCCATGTCAGCGTTTGGTGGGTTATGGAAACAAGAACGTACCCAGCATGCACACCCCCGAAAACGGAGTATGGCTGCCTACATGGCGGGGTAAAAACGGTCATACACGTAAAAGCCCACTCGTGTGCATACGAGTGAACGCAGAAGAAGAAGAAGAAGAAGATTGTCCTTGTGGCATTTCTACAGAAAAAAACCACTACCTTCCATAGGATACACCTGGTGTGGAGGTGTTCTTATGGACTGTTCTAAATGTTAAGCAAAAAATCTCCTGTGGGTTACTTCTGATGTGGGGGTGTTCATGTGACATGTTCTAAATGTTAAGCAAAAAATCTCCTGTGGGTTACTTCTGATGTGGGGGTGTTCATGTGACATGTTCTAAATGTTAAGCAAAAAATCTCCTGTGGGTTATTTCTGATGTGGGGGTGTTCATGTGACATGTTCTAAATATTAAGCAAAAAATCTCCTGTGGGTTACTTCTGATGTGGCGCTGTTCGTTCTAAATATTAAGCAAAAAATCTCCTGTGGGTTACTTCTGATGTGGCGCTGTTCGTGTTTGCGATATGTCCTAAAGAAAAAAAAAGGCAATACAAAAAGAAAGAAAAAAAAAAACTGCGATAATTCTGATGTGGATGTGTTCTTGTGGCATATTCTAAATACAAAACAAAATAACAACAACAACAACAACAGCAACAAAACTCCTTTGGGATACTTCTGATGTGGCGATGTTCTCATGACATGTTCTTAGGATTAAAATTCTCTCTCTCTCTCTCTCTCTCTCTCTCTCTCTCTCTCTCTCAAACTTCCAGTGGGATACTTCTGATGTTGGGGTGTTCTTGTGGCAGGCTTTGCCGTTGGACAAAGGGAGGCGATCAGGTGGGGACTGTAGATGAGCGACAGAAACATCAGTGTTGGTGATGTAAAGAGCTTTTGCCGCTTTTTGCGCTGTGTCTTTCTGTTCATGTGTCCTGGTCGATTCTCTCTCTCTCTCCCCTCTCTCTCTCCTCTCTCTGTCTCTCTCTCCTCTCTCTCTTCTCTCTCTCTCTCTCCTCTCTCTCTCTCCTCTCCTCTCTTCTCTCTCTCTCTCTCTCTCTCTCTCTCTCTCTCTCTCTCTCTCTCTCTCCGGTCATATCTCTGTATGTGCATAAGTATGTGTGTGTGTGTGTGTGTGTGTACGTGCGTATGTGTGCGTGTGCATGTATGTATGTATGTATATATGTATGTGCGTGCGTGCGTGTGTGCGTGCGTGCGTGCGTGCGTGCGTGCGTGCGTGTGTGTGTGTGTGTGTGTGTGAGAGAGAGAGAGAGAGAGAAAGAGAGAGAGAGAATATTTTAAATAAATCTTTCTCTCTTTCTTTCTTTCTCTCTCTCTCCCTGTCTCTGTCTCTTTCTCTCTCTCTCTCTCTGTCTCTCTCTCTCTTCCTCTCACACTTCCCCTCTCTTCTTTTCATTTCTTCCTTCCATCATTTTCTTTCCTTTCATCCTTGTTCTTACCTTTGTTTAGTTTTGTTTCTGGTCTTTGTTTGTATTTACCAATCGATCAGTCCTACGATTCAGCGAGAACAGAGCCTTTAGGCCATACTTAAACCCGCTGACACAGTTTCTATTCTGAGGCACGGCGCCATTTAACGATGGCGCAGCCAGCATGCATTGGATTAATGCTTTGTTACATTCACCGATGGGAACGCGAACCAGTTCCCTGTTACCTACCGTGTCTATTTATTGCGTAACGAAGATACTCTATGTCTGAGAGAGGGATAAACCATGTACATTTCTTTTTCTTCTTCTTTTTTTCATGCCCTAGGATTGTGCGATCAGCTGCTTGGTCTGTAACAGTCTGTGTATATGTGTGATAGTTATATGCAGTGTCCCTTGATGCCAAGTCCACAAACTTACATATTTTTCAGCAATAATCTGTATATACGATAGTTTTGTATTCTGTGTATTCGTGCAGAGTTGACATATTTCTACCTTTGTCATTTTTTTGGCTAACTCTTATTGTGTTCAGGTTGACGGCCTCACGAATAACTCTGAATAGTTCAGAGTTCAGGTTGTTATCAGATAATCCTTAGTTTCGAGTGCGCGTGAGCATGTTTGTGTGCTTGTCTATGGACGTGTGCATTCGTGTGTGTGTGTGTGTGTGTGTGTGTGTGTGTGTGTGTGTGTGTGTGTGTGTGTGTGTGCATGTGCGCGCGTGCGTGTGTGGACACATATACGTATATATATATATATATATATATATATATATATATATATATATATATATATATATATATGTGCGTGTTCCCGGCAGTTCTTTATGTTTTTCCCCCTAAATTTCCAAAACTCTTCCGTGATCCAGATCCTTAAAGAAGCTTATTTCCCGAAAGGAAGCTGGCTACACGGGTAGGCTCCTGCAATACTGGCATTTTCAGGAAAATCGAAGTTCTAAGCCCACTTGAAACTGGGCAATAGGCACGAGTTCTGAATGGGGAGGTGGAGGTGGGGTTCGGGTGGGGGTGGGTGGGGGAGAGGTACTGGCAGAAAAAGGATTTTCATGTTTGCAGATTTCAGCGTAAAGCATGTGGTTATTCAGACATAAGTGTCTGTACGTGCATTTATGTTTATATCGTCTGTTTACGTATCTGTGTATCGATATCTGTGTATTTATACATCTATCGGTTTTTGTATGTATGTATGTATGAGAGAGAGAGAGAGAGAGAGAGAGAGAGAGAGAGAGAGAGTGTGTGTGCCTGTCTATACATGCGTATTTCAATACAATGCATGTGTGTGTTTGTTCGTTTGTTTGTTTGTTTGTTTGTTTGTTTGTTTGTTTGTTTGTGTGTGTGTATGTGTGTGTGTGTGTGTGTGTGTGTGTGTGTGTGTGTCTGTGTGTGTCTGTGTCTGTGTGTCTGTGTGTGTCTGTGTATGTCTGTGTGTATGTTTGTGTACCTCTGTGTGTATGTTTGTGTACCTGTGTGAGTGTGTGTGTGTGTGTGTGTGTGTGTGTGTGTGTGTGTGTGTGTGTGTGTGTGTGTGTGTGTGTGTGTGTGTGTGTGTGTGTGTGTGTGTCTGTCTGTGTGTCTGTCTGTGTGTATGTTTGTGTACCTGTGTGTGTGTGTTTGTGTTTGTGTCTGTGTGTGTGTGTGTTTGTGTCTGTGTGTGTGTGTCAGTGTCTAGTGTGTTTCTGTCTGTCTGTCAGTGTAAAACTAAATACCGAGGTAGGCAGTTGAGAAAGACAAGTTATAAGATTCTCAAACAAAAGCAGAAAGCCTATATATATATATAGACTCTGCAGTCCTACTGAACTCAGTCTTTGATCCACATCGTCCACCCTCTAATGGTGACTGAACTCTGGAACTCCCTACAGCTTTCAGCATCCACAGTACCATCAGTCTTCGGAGAGACTGAACGACTAACAGCACGACACCACTATTTCAGGGGGATAAAACCAACAACATTATGACGCCGTGACCCAGAAAAACCTTTTGGCAAAGTTACTATGTGGGGTTCTCTTTGTCTGTCTGTCTCTGTCTCTTTCTGCGTCTCTGTCTGTCTGTCTGTCTGTCTGTCTGTCTCTCTCTCTCTCTCTGCCTCTTTCCGTCTCCCTCCTTTTTCTGTTTCTCTGTCTCTCTCTGTGTCTCTCTCTGACTCTCTATTTCTCCCTCTCTCTCTCTCCCTCTGTGTGGGTGTGTGTGTGTGTGTATGTGTGTGTGTGTGTCCGGGCGTGTGTGAGTAGTCTGTGCGTGCGTGCGTGTGTGTGATTGTGTGTGTCTCTGTGCGTGCGTGCGTGCGTGCGCGCGCGTGTGTGTGTGTGTGTGTTTGTGTGTGTGTGTGTGTCTCTGTCCGTGTGTGTGTGTGTGTGTGTGTGTGTGTGTGTGTGTGTGTGTGTGTGTGTGTGTGTGCGTGCGTGCGTGTGTGTGGTTGTGTGTGTGTGTGTGTATGTGTGTGTGTGCGTGCGTGTGTGTGTGTGTGTGTGTGTGTGCGTGCGTGTGATTGTGTGTGTGTGTTTGTATGTGTGTGTGTGTGTGTGTGTGTGTGTGTGTGTGTGTGTGTGGAGAGAGCGAGAGAGAGGGGGGGAGAGTGAGGATTGGAAGGAGGGTGATAGGAGGCCTCAGGAACTTTACCCGTGACAGAACCCATTAGGGCCAGGGGGAGACCTTACAACAAACCGGTTTCTTTTTCAAGGGAGCTAATACACTGAGGGCCTACTTCTGGGGGAAAAAAATCGAAGTTGTCTGGGCAATATTATTTCATGTCTCGTTGTGGAAGTGCCTCATAGACGAAAGTCTGAGACAGAGAGAGAGAGAAGGGTGGGGTGGGGGAGGGAGTGTGTGTGTGAGAGAGAAGGGGGAAGAGAGAGAGAGAAAGACAGAGAGGGAGGGAGAGGGAGAGAGAGAGAGAGAGAGAGAGAGAGAGAGAGAGAGAGAGAGAGAGAGAGAGAGAGAGAGCGAACGAACGAACGAATCTTTTTAATGAGGGAAGTGGAATAAGCATGCATATGCTTTTTTACATCCAGCCCTCAGGACAAAAAGAAATGAAATCAAAATGTTCACAAGATAACAAAAGGTTATAGAAAAACATACATGAAATTCAAATACACTCAATTGCACAGTAGCATTTACAAGTACATAATCACGATACCTGCATTAATGACAATAATGTATATGAATATGGTAATGAGAGAGATAGAGTGAGTGAGTGAGTGAGAGAGAGAAACAGAGGATGAATGAATGAATGAATGAATGAATGAAGGAATGAAGGAATAAATGAATGATAAATGAATGAATGAATTTTATTTCCGATAGCATTAGAGTAAGCAAACAATTGCTTTCTCCAGCCCTCGAAAGGGAAAAATGTCAAAAGAAAAGGTATGAAGAAGACCCCAAAAAATGAGTAAACGTTAACAAATTCATAGAAAACGAGAAAAGAAACAACATTATAATAAGCACAGAGAAAGAGAGAGAGAGAGAGAGAGAGAGAGAGAGAGAGAGAGAGACAGAGACAGAGACAGAGACAGAGAGGGAGAGAGAGAATGAATGAATTCACGATTTTTTTATTTCTGAGGATGACAGAGTAAGCAAACAATTCCTTTTTACATTCAGCCCCCGAAAGGGGTCAATGTCAACAGAAAAGGCCTGAAGAAACACCTCAAGAAGGAGTGAATGTTAACAAACAAATTCACACAAAGACAAGAGAAGAAACAACAGTATAACGAGCATCGTATTCAGAACAAACATACACGTGTGTGTGTGTGTGTGTGTGTGTGTGTGTGTGTGTGTGTGTGTGTGTGTGTGTGTGTGTGTGCGTGTGTGTGTGTGTGTGTGTGTGTGTGTGTGTGTGTGTGTGTGTGTGTGTGTGTGTGTGTGTGTGAGAGAGAGAGAGAGAATGAATGAATGAATGAATTGATTAATCAATCAATAAATCAATAAATTTTATTTCCGAGGCTAACAGAATAAGCAAAAAATGCCTTTTTCCATCTAGCTCTCAAATGAAGATAAATCGTGGTGGGGTGGGGGGGTATAATGTAAACGAATAGATTGCAGATAACATCGCACAAGATGAAACGAGAAAGGAAAGAGAGAGAGAGACAGACAGACAGACAGACAGACAGACAGACAGACAGACCGACCGACAAACAGAGCTAGATATGGAGGGAGACAGGGGGGGTCGGGGAGTGTGTGTGCTGGTATTCTGAGAGAGGCGAGGAGAGGAGAGGCAGAGACAGATCGAGTGAGAGGGGGAGAGAGAGGTGGGGGTGGGGGGCAGGGGGAGAGAGAGGTGGGGGGTGAGAGGGAGAGGGGGAGAGAGAGGTGGAGGGGGGAGAGGGAGAGGGCGAGAGAGAGGTGTGGGGGGAGATGGAGAGGGGGAGAGATGGGGGGGGAGAGGGAGAGGGAGAGGGGGGAGAGGGAGAGGGGGCAGAGAGCAGAGAGGTGGGGGGGAGGGAGAGGGGGAGAGGGGGAAGTAGGGGGCAGAGGTTTGAGGGGGAGGGAGAGGTGGAGAGGGAGAGGGGGCAGAGCTGGGGGCCAGAGAGGGCCAGAGAGAGAGGTGGGGGGAGGTGAGAGGGGGGAGAGGGAGAGGGGGAGAAAAAGGTTCGGGGGCGGGAGACGAGGGGGGACGAGGGGGAGAGAGGGGTGAGGGGGAGAGAGGTGGGGGGGAGGGAGAGGAGAGGGGGAGAGGGAGAGGGTGAGAGAGTGAGGTTGGGGGGAGGGGAGTGGGGAGGGAGAGGGCGAGAGGGGAGAGAGAGAGCGGAGAGGGAGAGAGGTGGGTAGGTAGGGAGAGAGGGAAAGAGGGGTGAGGGAGAGGTGAGTGGGGGAGGGGAGGTGAGAGGGGGAGGAGAGGGAGAGGGGGAGAAGAGAGGTGGGGAGGGACAGATGGGGTGGAGAGGGGAGGAGGGGGAGGGTGAGAGGAAGGGGGAGAGAGGTGGGGGGGGGAGAGGGGGGAGGGAGGTGGGGGGGTGAGGGAGGGAGAGGGAGAGGGGAAGAGCAGAGGTGGGGAGAGGGAGAGGGGGGTGAAAGGGGAAGGGATTAGAGGGGGAGAGAGGTGGGGCGAGGGAGAGGGGGGGGTGAGGGGAGAGGGGGAGAGAGGTGTGGGGTGGGAGAGTGGGGAGGGGAGAGGGGGGAGAGGTGGGGGGAGAGAGGGAGAGGGGGAGAGAGGTGGGGGGGAGGGTGAGGGGGGAGAGGAAGAGGGGGGAGAAGTGGGGGGGGGGGGGAGGTGAGAGGGGGGGGGTGAGGGAAAGAGGGGGAGAAGAGAGGTGGGGAGGAGGGAGAGGGGAGGGGGGAGAGGTGGGGGGAGAGGACGAGGCGGGGAAGAGGGAGAGTGGGGAGAGAGGTGGGGGGAGGGAGTGGGGGGGGGGAAGGAGGAGGGGGGGCGGGGGTGGGGAGGGCGGGGGGAGAGAGGATGAGAGGAGGAGAGAGGTGGGGGGAGAGGGTGGGGGGAGAGGGAGAGGGGGGGGAGAGGGAGAGGGGGAGAGAGGTGGGGGGGGGGAGAGGGAGAGAGAGAGAGAGAGAAATCGAAATCGAAATCGAAATCGAAACTTTTTTTTATTGAGGGAAAAAGGAATAGGCACTTATCGGCCTGTTTTCATCCTACCCTCGTAAAGAAAACGTATAAACTAAAAGAGAGAGAGAGGGAGGTACGGGGCCTGGGGGTGGGGGGCACAAAAATCTTATTGGTGTTAGGATGTGTGAGTGCTGGAATTGAAAGGATTTGCTTGTCCCAACGAAGTGGAAACAATTGAATCAAGAGCTCCGCCTCTGTATCTCTCAGTCTGTCATTTCTCGGTTTATCTGTAGGCTTCGTCGCTTCTCTCTCTCTCTCTCTCTCTCTCTCTCTCTCTCTCTCTCTCTCTCTCGCCACGCTCTCTCTCTCTCTCTCTCTCTCTCTTTCTCTCGCCACGCTCTCTCTCTCTCTCTTTTCCGTTCGTTCGTTCGTTCGTTCGTTCTCTCTCTCTCTCTCCCTCTCCTCTGTTTTGTTTTCTCACACCTACATTTACACAGACACGCACAGAAAGACAGTCAGACACACAAAC